>NC_080052.1:6936879-7111879 GCF_026212465.1 Amaranthus tricolor | reverse complement strand
GCGACCTTTCCTACCTTCTCTGTGACCTCATAAGGTCCTATAAACTATAGGCTCAACTTCCCCCTCTTGCTAAACCTCATAACTCCCTTCATCGGTGAAACTCTCATAAACACGTAATCCCCTACGGCGAACTCATCAGGTCTCCTCTTAAGGTTTGCGTAGGACTTTTGTCGATCCTGGGCCGCTTTAAGTCTTTCTCGAATCATTTTTACTTGATCAGTCATCTCCTCTAACATAGTCGGTCCTAGAGTGACTAATTCATTGAAATCGTCCCAACATACTGGATTACGACAACAACGACCGTACAAAGCTTCAAAAGGTGTCATCTGGATGCTTGCCTGGTAACTATTATTGTATGAAAATTCCACCATGTCTAGGCACTCATCCCAAGATCCTTGCCTATCCAAAGCTACTGTTCGCAACATATCTTCAAGTGTCCTATTCGTGCGTTCAGTTTGCCCATCAGTAGCCGGGTGAAAAGATGTGCTCCTAAGAAGTTCTGTACCCAAAGCTTTCTGAAATGCTTCCCAAAATTTCGACACGTATCTAGTATCACGATCAGACACTATAGATCTAGGGACACCGTGGTATCGTACAATGTTCTTAAGGTAAGCTCGAGCCAACTGATCCATATCCCACTGATTATTCATCGGAATGAACTTAGCACTCTTGGTGAGTCTATCCACGATCACCCATAACGTATCATTTCCTGACTTAGTCCTTGGTAAACCCAAAATAAAATCCATGGATATGTCATCCCATTTCCATACAGGAATATCCAAAGGTTGGAGTAAGCCTGCAGACCTCTTATGCTCGCTCTTTACCTTCTGACAGGTCAAACACTTGGAAACCAAAATGTCTACTTCAAGTCTTGATACATCTTATCTCCTCCTGGATGAATAGAATACTTTGAGCTATGAGCCTCTGTCAATATCTTCTCCTTAAGCTCTGTGCAAGTAGAAGGTACACACCATCGACCCTTATATCGAATGCTACCATCCTCGAATATCATGAATCCTTCAACTTTCTTTTCTTTAACTTGCTCTCTCGTTTTCTCCATAAAGGAGTCAGTCACTTGCTTTATTAAAATTTCCTCAAAAATTGAAGGTCGGATGGATAAGGCTGCTAACCGGGACTCTAGCTCCCCATGTTGTACAATCTTGAGATTCAATCCTTCCATGTCTCTCTGCAACTCTCTAGGAACAGTCAAGGAAGCTAAGGAATGACTGGACTTTCTACTCAAAGCATCAGCGACCACATTGGCCTTACCTCATGGTAATTAAACTCCACGTTATAGTCGTTAATCAACTCTAGCCACCTTCGTTATCTCATGTTCAAATTTTGTTGTGTATACAAGTATCGCAAGCTTTGATGGTCAGTATAAATTTTGCACTTCACTCCATACAAGTAATGTTTCCAAATCTTCAGGGCAAAGACAATGGCTACTAGTTCAAGGTCATGAGTTGGATAATTGACTTCATGCGATTTAAGTTGTCTTGATGCATAAGCAATAACCTTTCGATCTTGCATCAACACGCACCCTAACCCATTTTTCGAGGCATCACTATACACAAGATATTCAGACGTGCTGTCTATAACTAGCGACTGAAATTTAGTCGCAAAACAGTCGGTATGCATTGTACTAATTGACAGTGCTTTTTGACTACTTTTGACTCACTAACAGTGCTTTTTGACCACAATTGGCATTTTGAATTTTGAATTTTGAATTTCCGACTGAAAACCAATCGATAAATGAACGATAAATTGTTAAAAAACATTTAATGAGTTTTTCAGTCCGACCATTTTTTGTGTGATAATTATAAGTACTTATTAGTAGTAGTTTTTCCCTTATTTATACTTTACTATGCATTATAAAAAAGAAGAAATGTTGAATATATGTTTCTCAAATATGAGAAAATCCAGTATTGTAAACTTTACTTATGCTAATACATTGCAACAATCAAATTTTAGTATTTTGAGTAATTAAATTTTTTTAATCTTTATGAAAAAATCGATTGTTGCAACTAGCAAGTAAGTATTAATATAAATAAAGAATATAATGTTGAATTCCTCAAATTGAGGAACAAATTTTCAACATTTCTAACATATTTTTATACACTACTAAAAAGATGGAGTATTTAAAGACATTATTTTAGACAGTTGAGTAACTGTTTGAACAAAAACGGAGATTTTAGACGCTTTATTTTCGACATTTAAATACGTTGAAATAAATTATTAAAAGCGTCCAAAAAATTATTAAAAAAAAAAAAAAAAACCGCCTCTTCAAGTTCCTAAAAATTTCAAAAACCCGCTTCTATGTTCTAACCCTAAGAGCTAACTCCCTTCTCCCTCTCCTTTTCCCTCTCACGCACACAGTAACTTGGTCTAATCCCTAACAGCAACTCCCTTCTCCGGCGTCCCAGAGCAGATCTATCCCCCTTGTACCGGCGGTCCTGTAGCAGTTCCATTCCATTAAAACCGGCGGCCTGTAGCAGTCTCCTCCGTACCCGCAGCAGCGCGCCATAGCAGGTACGTTTTCTGATTTTTTTTTTCTTTTTTTCTTGTAAATTTCTATACCAGCCCTTTATATGTGTTAAATTGTGTTTGGGCGTTTTTTCTTTACTTTTTTCTGGTATATTTCTTGTAAATTTTTGACTATAAATTTCCTGTAGCAGTTCCGATCCCCTCCATTGAAACCAGCGGTCCTGTAGCTGCAGGTACGTTCTTAATTTTTTTTTCGTTTTTTTCTTGTAATTTGTTGTACTGGTATATTTTTCTTGTAAATTGTTGTACTGGTATATTTTTTTTTTCTTTTTTCTCGTAAATTTATTGTAAATTATTGATTTTTTTTTTGTATTAGGGCTTTTAATTTTAAGTGGAGTTTGTTTGGATATTGTGATGGGTTAAATTGTGGAGTTTTCATGGTTGAAAAAATTACCCAAACCAGCCCGAATATGGCCTGCACCAAAGCTACATGTTTATAGTTTGATTCTTCATGATAATAGGTTTTGAGGTTCTTTCTTCAAATTCATGTGATGTGTTAAATTGTGGTAGTCTATGCTTGCATTTATAGTTTAATTATTCATGATAATAGTATTTGGGGTTTTACATGTTTCTGTGCTTCAAAATCTATATCTTTATGGGTTGCACTCAATTATGCAATGATTTAATTGATATTGATTTGTTAGAGTGATTAATCATCTACTCCCTCCGTTTTTTTTGATCTTCGACATTACTATAATGGGTAGTTTCAAAAGTTCTTCCACTTTAGAATACTTGCTATTTTTAGAAAGTTTTTATCCCACTTTTATCCCTTAAAACCCCCCTTTTCTTTTAATGTACCCCTTTTCTTTTATTTATAATTATTTTTTCTCTCATACTTTCAATACAATCATTACTTCACACTACTATTTAATTAAAATAATATCCACTACAACCTCATACTTCCAATACAATCATTACTTCACACTACTATTTAACTAAAATAATACCCACTACAACCCAAAGATTCTATCTTCCTTAATATGTGTGAAAACCCCAAAATGGAAGATCAAAAAAGAACGGAGGGAGTATATGTTAGTTGTATGCATATGGAAGTTTTTAATCTTACTATTATATAATATGCATAGGATGTCTCAATATATTGATAAGAGTTGGATAAATAAACCAAGAAATACAGAAGCTTATATGAAGGGGGTTAGTGACTTTATGGAATTTGCAAAGAAAGGGACACAAAATGGTTTCATTAGATGCCCTTGTTGCAAGTGTCAAATTGATAGAAAAAAAATCTTACCACTAGAGGAGGTTGAAAGACACAGTTTGTTTAAAGGGTTTTATAAAGAATACAAGAATTGGATATTTCATGGACCTATGACTGTTGTGGAGAATGTGTGTAATCAAAAAGGGATTTCATTTATAGCTTCCAATGAATCAGAAAACTTAGGTCAAGATGATATATCGGGGTTACTTCAAGATGCTTTTAGGTCAAATATTTTAGGTGACCATGAGTTTGGTAGTGAACATAATGATGAGGGGTTAGCTAATGAGACAATAGAGAAACCTAAATTTCAATGTGAATTTGATGAATTTCCTACTCAACAACCTGATGTGAACTCTTCTTTTGAAGAAGTCAAATTTAGCAAGCTTTATAAAGCTTTCAATGAACCTCTTTATGAAGGTTGGACTTCCTTTTCAAAGCTATCACTCATCTTGCACCTTTTTCACCTTAAGTGCTTGTTCAAGTGGCCGGATAAATCATTAATCTACTTGGAACTTTGATGAACATGGATGGAAAAAGTAAAGATGATGAATTTAATCGCATGTTTTTTGAAAATACAAACGTGAAGCCACATTTTTGGCTACAGCTTCATAGTGACAATGAATTCATTATGCCACTCGCCCCATATTGTATGACTGGGGTAGGTAAAGAGTCATTCCTACATGTTTTGGCAAGTATTAAATTTCCTGATGGATATGGCTCAAACCTTTCAAGATGTGTGAACTTGAAAAACAAGAAGCTTATGAATCTTATGAGTCATGACAACCACATATTAATGCAAGATATCCTTCCAATAGCATTGAAATCATCTCAAGCCTCCATCGTTATTGATCTTGTTGATGATCTATCATCATTTTTTAAGTCTCTTTGTGCAAAGGAAATCGATCCTAATTATCTTGATGCTTTATAGTCCAAGATAATAGATGTCTTGTGCCGAATAAAGATTGAATTCCTTCCTTCTTTTTTCACTATCATGGATCATTTGTTAATTCACCTTGTCAAGGAGGTAAAGCTCAGAGGACCTGTTCATTATTGATGGATGTATCGAATTGAAAGGTATACATAATTTGACATTGCACTCCTGCCTCTTTTTAGAACTTATTACTTTTATTAATAACAATGTTTTCTTTTTTATGGGTACGTAGCCCATCTCAAAACATTTTTGAGAAATAGAGCTCAACCAGAAGGTTCTATTGCCGAGGGTTATATTCTTGAGGTAACAATTACCTTTTGCTCTAGATATTTAGAAGGCGTCGACCACGTCGCAACGATGATGATAATGAAAATGGATCTAGTTATTTGTTCAATGCTTGTGGTCGACCAGTTGGGGAGGTGAAAGTGATTAATTTGAACCATAAGAGCAAGATGCAAATACATCGTTATGTGCTAACACAATTTCAAGAGTTACTTCAACCATTTGAAAGGTAAGTGCTTAACTTAGTTATCATATTATTGAACCCATTTGAACTATTGTAGCACATATATTACTTTTATTTAATCACAGAGAATTCTTATCTCGGAAGCAAAGGGAATCACAGAATTACTGTTACTAATGATTTGGTGATTAAATGGAAGTTAGAGGAATTTCCAGATTGGTTAAAGTTGCAGGTTATAGATTAAGAAATTTTATCAACTAAATGTAAATGTTTATACTTTTTATTGATTCATCCACTTGAACAATATATTTTACGTAGGTACCAAATATTGATGAGGCCAATCCCGAGGAAGATTGTTGATAGCATTGGTTATGGTCCAAGTCTATATGCTAAAAGAATGAAGGTTCATATGATTAATGGTTTCAAGTTCTAGACATTTGCTAGTGAAAGAACTCGTAAAACTCAAAATAGTGGTGTCATGGTGGAAGCCGATGGAAATAAGTACTATGATTAATAGATATACTTGAAATTGACTACCTTGGATCCTATAAAGTCGTGGTGTATCGTTGTGATTGGGTAGACATAGTAACTGGGATAGAATATATTGGGTTCTAGAACTCGAGTGAGCTTCTCAAAGTTGATTCACATGGGCCGATATCTAACGGATGAGCTGTTTATTATTTCTAGTCAAGCAACACAAGTTTTTTATGTTAAAGATAAATAAAAAAATGGTTGGAATTATGTAATTGAAACTAAGCCTAGGGACTTGTTTGAAGTTTGATGAAATCAACTATTCATGTGTTTTTTTAGATATGATAATCTATTTGATCTCTCTTAGTGGTTGCTCTTCTATGTTATTTTTATTTGATCTTGTTTATATCTTTTTACTTTGCTTTTAATTTAATTCCTTGTCTAATTTTAATTTATAATTATGACCCATTCTCATCTTTTCGTTGTTACTGTAGGTTTCATCACCGCTACTAGCTTGGTACCTACAGTTACCAAGAAATATGATCCCAAAGCTTTACCTCTTGATAAGAGGTTTATGTCTCGAACCTTCAACACCTCAACTAATACTCCAACACAAGATACCGCTACTAGCTTGGTACCTACAGTTACCAAGAAATATGATTCCAAAGCTTTACTACTTGATAAGAGGTTTATGTCTCGAACCTTCAAGACCTCAACTAATACTCCAGCACAAGATCCCGCTACTAGCTTGGTACCTACAGTTACCAAAAAACATGATCCCAAAGCTTTACCTCTTAATAAGAGGTTTATGTCTCGAACCTTTAATACCTCAACTAATACTCCAGCACAAGATCTCGTTACTAGCTTGGTACCTACAGTTACCAAGAAACATGATCCCAAAGAGCAAGATGAGCCTTTAAAGAGCAAGGATGTTGTTGAAGAGACATGTAAGGGAAATGAAGATCCCAAAAAGCAAGATGAGCCTTCAAAGGAAATGGAGATAATACTTCCTGGGAGAAGAAAACAAGTGTGGAAGCTAGGGGGTAATGTTCATTGGAAAGAAAATATAGATGTGGATCCTGATGAGGTTGTCCAAGTAGAAGGTATACATACTTGAATGATCATAATATGCATATTTGATACAAATTGTGTATTTATTATTAACTGTTTTTTTGATTGAGCAAAGACAACAGAGAATGAGCCTCCCAAATTAGAAATAATAGAGGGGACTATAGTTGCTAAGCATGTTTGGTGCTTACCATCAGGAAGAAGGATCATTGTTCATTTTAATGAATATACTCAACCAATTTGAAGGGGGGACTTGTACTTGTTCATTTTCTGTCTGAATTGTCAAAAGATGGAACCTTTTGTCCACTTGGAGCACAAAATTGGAAGCGTGTTGATAATCATTACAAGCAAAGGATCATTAAAACGGTTTGGGAATGCATTAAACATTCTTTATTATTATAATTTGATATTACTACAGTTGGATGAAGTAGATATGATAATGACTTATATAAAGTTTTATATATTCATGGGGAGTTTGGTAATTGAGGTAATCTCATATTTGAAAATAATTGTTGGCCTTGAATCACAAATGGGTAGTATGTATTTTGGCTAAAGTTTGTGCATTTTGTTTGATTTGTTGTAGATTTTTGCAGCTGATGTTCATGTTATAACCAACAAATCATCTTTTGACAAACTTTTAACTTTTAAATTTTGCTCTCTTAAACATCGATAAATATATGTGTATGTGAATGTTGATCAAATTAGGCACCTATGTTGTTTGGACTTTTTTGACCAAGCTACAACTTAAGGTCAAAGCTACATCAGCGAATGTATGTGCGTATATGAATATCAAATGCTAATACTTTTGTGGATATGATTGATTTAGTATGATATTCGTTAGTAATTATGTATCTTTGATGAATTTAATGTAGAATGGAAAATAAATACATTTTCAACGCTTGTAAATGTCAAAAGCATATATCTAGATATCAAGGGCTTTAAAAGGTTTTATTTTCATTTAGACATATAAAAGCGCCTAAAATATTAAGCACTATCCACATGAAAAAGGGTCTAAAAAAATCAGCATTTCTACACAAAAAAGCGTCTAAAAACGTGAAATTGTGGTATGGATGTAAGGCGGGAAATCTTTTTCCCCACAGTAAAAAGCGTCAGAAAATAGATATAACATCCACTGGAAAAAGAATCGAGAAAAAAGCGTCTAAAATTTGTAACTGTAGTTTTTTAGATGCTTCGTCAAGCGTCGAAAATATAGTTTTTGACGGTTAAAACCGTCGAAAAAAACCATAGTTTTTCCGTCTAAAAGCTCCGTGTTTTTTAGTAGTGATATAATTAAGAGAAAATCTACTACTTCTAGTAGGCACTTATATCAAGAATAAACAGCTGCACCAAAAACCTTCTTATAATTTTTTTAATTAAATAAATAATAAATATAACATAAAGTATATTTGAAATAATAAATAATACAATTATGACATTTATAGAAATAACATGCCTTCATGTTGTGTGGAAAACTTGTATGATATTGTTGTAAAAAAAATTAAATTGTTTATAACAGAGAGAAGAAAGTTTTGAGAGAGTGAGTGAAGTGCGTTTAGTTAAAGTTGAGGGTATTTATAGAGGAAAAGAGGTGGAAAAAGACGGTTGTTGGAAAATTGTAAATGTATCTTTCCGACTATCCACCGATTGAACACCGACTAATCATCCTACTCCACATTTTCCGACTAAATATCGACCAAAACATGCGGTTGGTAAATACTGACTAGAGCAACGATCGGTATTCAGTCGAAACTTCCTACCATTTTTTGTCTAGTAGGTAGTCGGAATTTCCGACTGACTTTTGGTAGTCAGTAAGTTAGTTTGAAAATTCCGACTATTTTGTTGTCGGTCGGTGCCTTCAGTCGATGTTTCATCACTTTTTGTGGTGAAAATAAATAATTCATAACCGATGTCTACTCAATCTACCCTAAACAAATTACACAACCGATTTTGTAACTTAATAACATCAAAACTGAACATGACTCGAAATGAATCGGAAGTGATCCAAATGACAACACTAATTGATTTGGAACCGACCAGAATTTCAGTCAAACTAATTTTTCTCCCCCTGAAACTGATTCGAACACTCGTTTAGACAGCTCTAAATATATATTTAATCACAAAGTTACGGCTTGTTACTGCTTTATAAAATATTAAAGGGAGTCAAAAAGAGAACAAAGAATCTACCTCTTATTATTGCAACTATGTTTTGTTTGTTGAGGTCAACCAGTGATTTAAACTAACCATTATATATTGAGTGTTTAATAGCTGATCTGTAGATTACATAAATAAATTACCCGATCCTTAAATATCGTCATCCTTTTCATTTTATCGCCACCCCCTGAAGAAATTATGAATTTACCCCTGGATTTTCAAAACATTACAATTTTGCCACTGAACTTAAAATTTTCTATATATACCACAATCTCACTAAAATTTTTCTTACCACACTTAAAACAAACATACAAAAGCAAATTCTTGGAGCAAAAACTAAGTTCAATCCGCCAAAAATTAATCGAGGTAATTTTCTTTTTGAATGTAATTAATTTAAATTTAAAAAAAAAAAAAACTGTAGTGAATCGCCCAAATCTGGGCGATTCAAAAAATATATATATTTTTTCGTTTATTTTTGAATAATTGTTATTATTTTTAATTATATTATTGTTATTATTATTATTATTATTATTACTGTCATTATTATTAATATTATTATTATTGTTATTATTGTGGTGATTGTTATTATTTTTATTTAAAAATTTTTATTTTTGTTTTGATTATTAATTTATTATTTTAAATATGTTTATTATAATAATAATAATTATTAATAACTTTTTTATATAATTTTGAATACTGTTTTTTTATTGTTGTTGGTGATGTTTTTTGGTTTTTTTTTGAATTTAATTAATTTTAAAAAAATAATAAAAAAAATTATGAATCGCACAGATCTGGGCGATTCATAAATTTTTTTTTCCGTTTGTTTTAGAATAATTATTATTGTTTTTAATTATATTATTATTGTTATTATTATTATTATTATTTACTGTTATTATTATTAATTTTATTGTTATTGTTATTATTGTTGTGATTGTTATTATTTTTGTTATAAAATTTTTTTTGTTTTTGATTATTAATTTATTATTTTAAATATGTTTGTTATAATAATAATAATTATTATTAATAACTTTGTTAATATTACTGTTATTATTGTTAATTATTGATTTTGTTATTAGTGTTATGAAATTTATTGTTTGTGTTATTATTGTTATGATTATTATTAATGTTTTGTTTTTTTGTTAATATTATTATTATTATTATGATTATTTTGAATTTAGAAAATTAACTAAAATAATATTATTAATAATCGTAATAATAAATATGTTGTAACATTGTATTTGTTGGTAATGATTATTTAAATTTTGTTGTTGCTAATTAATTATTGTTTTTTTCATGTGGTTAATTTAACGTAACGTTTGATTATGTTCATTTATTATTAAAATAAACTTAAATGATTAAAAATTGTAGTAAATGGCTGGTAATCAAAAAAAGGAAAAGGGTTTTTTTAGACACTTGTTGAGAGGAAATAATTCTAGGCCTACCTTACTCAGAGGGGACCCGCATGAGAGGGGGGTAACGGGTTCTGCTAGGAGGGCTAGGCAGGAAGAGGCTGTCAGACACAATATTGCCCAAAGGTCGAGTGTGCTGGACCTTGTGCGAACCCCTGTTGAGGACCAGGCTAATAGCATTCAGAGTAGTTGGGGGGTTTCCAGTGACGATGATAATGATAGTGACGATGTTGAATACGAAGCTCCTGACTTTCGGCCAGTGGACTGGACTATTGTCCGGGGGCACGACGGGAGATTTGCACGTGGCGTCCCTAGTTCTTCAGTCGCATCTGAGCGCGCAGGACGTAGTCTCGTCGAAAACGAGCCGCCACGGGAGAGCAGGGGCTCACAGTCCGCTGGCATGGACTGGTTAGTCACATCGCCCCAGTCTGGGGAGCAGAAAAATATGCGACTGATCCCTAGCTATGGCGGGCACATAGGTAAACTTATTTTCGACGGCTCCGAGCGTACGCCTCCGCTTCTGGAATGCCGTAGTAGGAAGAGGCCGTTGGAGGCCATCATCGGACTGAGGTATGTTCGATGTGCTGTACGATGTTCTACCTGCCACTTCCCTCGGCCGACTACCGTACATTATGCACCAGCACATTGACTGTGCTTTGATATCGACGTTCGTGGAGAGGTGGCAATCGGATACGAACACCTTCCACATGCCATAGGGCGAAATGACGATTATGTTGCACGACGTGCAACGCATACTGGGCATTGCTATTCAAGGTTCTCTGCCGGCTGAGCCTTCTGAGGTGGAGTGGGAGGTCGGTATCACCAATTTGTTCGGGGAGCCTATGTATGAGCTTCGACGTAGAGGTGCATTCATCTGCGGCTGCGTGAAGGTTGCTGAACTGATGTAGCTGTGTCATAAGTCCCAGGCCATGGATACGCAGACGACAGCCTACTACATGGCTATCGTCGGCTCTACCTTGCTGGCGGATAAGACCAGAACCGGCATGCGACTTCACCCGATACTTGCCGTGAACGTCGATCAGCATGAGATCGCCTAGGGTGCGGTGACCTTGGCCTACTTGTATCGGCAGCTCGGAATGGCATCTAGGGCTGGCTGCAAGACCATTACGGGCTGCCTCACATTGCTGCAGACATGGATCTATGAGTACTTTCCCGCTTTCCGCCCTCATCCTCGCCGAGCAGATGAGCCAAACAAGACAAGGGCGGAGATGTGGTCGACGAAGAATCCATGTCATGAGGTGGATAGGCTGAGGGAGTGCCGTAGCATACTAGACTCCATGACGGAAACGCAGGTATTGTACATCGCATCACACTTTAATATAAGCTATGTTTTTAAGTTTACATTATTTTTATTTGTTAACTTGGCCTGTATGCAGGTGGAATGGACTCCTTACATTTCAGCTCCTAGGGCGTTGCTCAATGAGCACCCACGCATCACCTTCATTGGGGGTATCACTTGCTTTGATATCATCGCACTAGTGGAAAAAGACGTATTTGCTGCGTATCATTTGCTGCGGTTTTTGTATATACGCGGCAATAAATAGGAAAAAGAATTAGAAAAAAAACCATTAATTGCTGCGGTTTTAAGGTGTGACCGCAGCAAATACTCAGTAGCACAATTAATTGCTGCGGTTATGCTATGGCCCGCAGCAATTTAGTGCATATTAAACTAAAAAATAAATAAATAAATAAAATATAAGCATTATTTGCTGCAGTTATTGAATGATCGCAGCAAATAAGTATTAAAAAAAAAAGTGAATTTTTTTTTATGGCAGACAGACCCTACTTCGCGGCACGCGTAGATCTCCGCGGCTCGCGGAGTTTAACCTGACCCAGCAAAATTTTTTTTTAAAAAAAAAACTATTATTTGCTGCGGGCTTCTTTTAACCGCAACAAATAATGGTTATTTGCTGCGGTTTTTTATTAAGCCCGCAGCAAATAGTTGGTCCAAAAAAATATAAAAAACGCGTTTTGACGTTCAAATGCTTAAAACCCTAAAATAACTTTCTTCAAAAACCCATGACGACGACTGTCTTCTTCTTCAAACTCTTCAATTTCAGAAAATTTTTTCAAAAACTCACGAAAAATCTCTTCAAGTTCTTCAAGTTTTTCAAATCATATGACTCTACTGTGTTTTCTCTTCATTTTGTTCATCATCTTTCAAACCCAACGACTTTTTTTAAGTTGTTCAAGTTCCTGTGTTGTTGAGATTTGTTGCTTCAATAACCACCCATTGCACGAATTTCCTACTCCATCTTTGTTTAAGTTCTTCAACCCACCATTGTTGTTTTTCCTTCAAAAGCCACGAAATTAGGGCTAGTCTTGTTCTTTTTCAAGTCATTGTGTTTTAATAAGGATTTAGTCTTTTTTTATACTAATTTTGATTTTGTTTTTCATTGTAGGTTACATAATCTTATTGTAGAAACAAAATTAACATATCTCATTACCAAGGTATGTATTTTATATTTGAATGTGAATAATTTACTTATGTATGTACTTGAATATTTGAATGTGAATAATTTTAATTAATTAGGATTTGTAGGGTAGATTGAATGTGAATAATTTAATTATGTATATATGTAGTTGTATATTTGAATGTGAATAATTACTTATGTATGTGGTATCAATGGTTCAATGGGTAGTTCTTGTAAATGACATCGACCATAGTTTGCCATGTCGATGTTTATTCGAAGGACAAAAATTCTCAACTCGTCGAATCCACTATTCACTTTCGCAAGCTGCTTTCTATATGAAACATGTAGGATTGAATCTCAAAAATCGAGAGCTTTTGATGTGTGACACTCTTTTTGGAGTCAAGTATTCATTATTTTTATGACTAGAGTAAGTTTAAAAGTAATTGTGTCAAGTTTAAAAGCACCTTTTGATTTATTAGGACTTTAATTTGTATATGATGTACATATTATTATATTATATATACGATCGAGAGTTTACAAAGAGATTATTGGTGATTATTGGAGTTAATTAGTGATTATCATTGGATTAATCATTGTTTATTACATTGTACATTATTGGATTATTTAATACTATTAAACAAAAACAGCAAAAAAAAAAAAATAATAACTACATCGCGGCACGCGGAGCACCTCCTGAAGCAGCAAAAACAAAAATAAAAAAAAAATAACTATTTGCTGCGGTTTTGAAGCTGACCGCAGCAAATACTCCCCTTAATTTGCTGCGGTTAAGGGTTGATCGCAGCAAATAATACCCTTTTTTGCTGCGGTTTTTAATCGCAGCATTTAAAATAGGCTATTTGCTGCTATCACTATTGCTTGGGGCCAACACCGCAGCAAATAATGGCCAAAAAACCGCAGCAAATGAGGTTTTTTCCACTAGTGTCGAGGTGCACGCTATTCCCCCCGCTCATATGAGACCAGTGAAGGCTATGCAACCGGCACACGGTACCTACTTCGTGACATTTGCTTCTTCGGATGCCTTCTTGGAGGCATGGAGCAGGTTCCCCTTTAGTGCCCGCATCGGTGAGCAGGCACTTCGTCGGGCATCTGTTCCATCGGAGGCTGAACCCAGTTACGTTGACTGGTTTAGAGTATGCTCGCACCCCTTTGCAGCCCCCGACGAAGGGCTGACTGTTGGTCCTGGTCCTTCTCAGAGTAGAGCTGAATACGTGAGTTTTTAAAATTTATTTGTTTTATGTTATGTCTTTGGGTTTTTTGAATGTTGTTTTATATGTTGTTAACTCCGTTTTTCCTTTTGTTTTTTTTCAGTTTCTCAATGAATGGCCCAGTCGATTCGCTCCATTGGCGAGACTACCTCCTCTCGCGAATATGAACCCCCGAGAACGTCATGCTTTAGAATTATATCTTAATGACTGTAAAGATTTATTTGCCGAATGGAAAGCATTTAAGGGGCATGGCCCTTCATAATCTGTACTTAAACTATTTTACATTAATGATTTTATTTTGCTAACATCAACGCTAATTACATCATATTCAATTCATGTTCACGTCAATGCTTTTATTAATTTACATCGTTACTATACACAATGAAGGTCATCTACATTTTCTAACGCAACCACTATACACAGTAGTATAACTATGGACTATCTACAAATTTAATCTCGTGTATAATTCAATAATACAATTGAATAATGATTTATACAACACGTAAGACTGTGGACTATATAAATTTACAGCATCGTCAGCGGTGTTATTACGTGGTGGTGGTTGTGGCCCGCGTAGATTATTCCATAGCATAATCCTAGTAGTGAAATGTGTTTCAATATGTTTGGTAAAATTGTCAACTGTTTCTCTCCAACGTTGATGGATGGGCGGGAGTGGGGATGAATCGTCGTTCATTAAAAGTTGAACAAAATGATTTCCATTCACCCAACATATATGTATAACTTTATGCACACTTTGCACGCCCGGTGCTTTCCTTAACGGAAGAACTAAACAGTTGTACATCGGATCAGGTATTTCGGCTCCATTCACCCAACATAACTGTATTCAAATGCACTTTATTTCTTTTCATGGTTTTGCTTGTGCTTGGTCTTCCCTTTCTCGGTGGACTTGCGTAAGGCTCAGGTATTTCGGCTCCATCAGGGTGTAGTTCATACTCAAGTACCTGAGACATTCGGCGTACAACTGCGGGATCAGATTTTAGAACTTTATCGACCAGAGATTGAAAGTACTCTTTGTCATCGGCGTTCGCGTATCGAACTCCTTCGCTAATTTCATCTCCTACCTCTGTGTACCTCAAAGTAGTCCAGAATGGATGAATGTTATTCGCATACAAAGCACCGTGTTTACCGATAGACATATATAAAGAACAAGCACACAGAAATCCATGGGTTTGTTGAAGTACACAACCGCATTTGTTTAATACAAAATCACCCAATTCTAACATACGGTTATATTCAAGCTGCAGCTGCTCCAAGGCATAGATAGATACGTGGCGATATAAAGGTCTAAAGAAATGCTGTCGCAACGACTTTGCTACAGAATTCATGGATTCCTGTAGCGCTTGTCGGATCTTGGCTTGCTGATTTTTCATCTGTGCGTGTGCCCTTTTAAACAGGGTATCGAAAGAGCTATTACCGCTACCAAGGTAATACTTAAAAGACGAGTGCTGACTTTCAACTCTGCTGGTAGTCTAGTTACCATGTGCAAAACATCATTTGTCCACGCACGCACAAATTTCTCTCTAAGTGGAATACATGTTCCAGCCATATACCGAACAACCTTTCTGTTCCTAACCGACCACGTATTCACGATCGCTTGCCATCTCACTTCAAATTTGCCGATTGTAGAACTTTCAACCAAGGGGTTCCATCTACCTTTCCTGAATATTTGCCCTTGTTGATTTTTTTTCCCCCACACAACTTGTCCACCATGTTCTCCACGTCGTTTGCAATATGCCAAATGTATAACAAATGTCGCACATCTACATTAAACACAACATTGAACGTAATTAAGACATATCCAATAGATAGAACGACAATAATTAATCAACATAACCTTTTTACCTGGGAAGACGTCACGAATAGCTGCAGATAAACCTTCGTCTCGATCAGTTACAATGACGCTACGAGTCTGAGCTGTGCCGAAAATATCTCTAAATCCCTGCAACACCCAATAGTACGACACCGCTGCCTCATCTCGCATCAAACAGAATGCAACCAAGAAGTTGTGATTGGTTGGCATCATTTCGATCACTTCACATAGTGGCCACTTTTTGTTTGTTCGTTTTGTACGTTGTATCTATCAGCACAACATACGGCCACGTACGTATCATTTGGATAGAGGTAGGATTTGCAACTAATAGTTTGCTCAATTCCCTTTCGCTACCCAAGTCTGTCCAGACCACATGATTAAGTTCTGTGGCCATATAAACACAGTGTTGAAGGGGAGTCCTACCCTCCATCTCTTCTCTCCTTATTGATTGCCTAATATTATATATCTGATTCATACTAGCATACAAACTAGGAAAATCATCTCTAATAGAATTCATAATAAAGGCCGGTTGCATTTCGGTCACACTAAGCTTTCATATGTGCTCTCGAATATCTGCATTGAATCTATTTGCCCTTACATGACCATCTCTGTACACTAAGAACGGGTAGTTATGTCTTCTTTTTTCACCAGCACACACCCTTACCGTCTAAGGTCTTTCTTCTGGTTTACGACCACTTGCTACAATTAAAAATTTACACCCACAACTTCTACTTTTAGAACCAGGTCGGGCGGTATCATCTAGATTATGTAAATCACCCCTAATATTACCATAGCGGTGACATCTTAAATACACACTAACTTTAGTTATTTCTATCGTAATATACTGGAGTAATCTACGTTGTCTTCGAAGTTTTCAAACTCCTGCAAATGTTAAATACAAAATAATACAAATGAATTACAATAATAATGAAAATATAAATAATAATAACAAAAAATAATAAAAATAGTAATACTAAAATAATAATAATAATAATAATAATAATAATAATAATAATAATAATAATAATGACAATAATAATAATAATAATAATAATAATAATAATAATAATAATAATAATAATAATAATAATAATAATAATATGAATAATAAAATTAATAATAATAATAATAAAAAATAACGTAAAAAAAAAGAATAAAAAAAATATTATTAATAATATTAACAATAACAGTAATAATAATAATAATAATAATAATAATAATAATAATAATAATAATAATAATAATAATAATAATAATAATAATAAGAAGAAGAAGAAGAAGAATAAGAATATAATTAATAATAGTAAAAAATAACGTAAATAAAAAAAAAAAAAAATAATAATCGCACAAAATTGGGCGACTGGACCATGGTTCAGTCGCCCAGTTTTGTGCTACTGAACCATGGTCCAGTCGCCCAGTTTTGTGCGACTGAATCATGGTTCAGTCGCCCACTTTTGTGCGATTAATATTTTTCTTTTAAAATTTGCACTGATTCAAATCGAAAAATTTACGTACCGGATCCGATTCATAGTCGCTTTCGTTAGCCGTCGTTAATCAATTGCAAGTAACAGCTTGTTTAAAACAAAAGAACGTTTTTAAAGAATTTTTAGAGAGATAGTAACGTGTTTGAATTCGTATATGAACGCGTCAATATATATAGAAAAATCTTCCGGATTAAAGTGTTAATAGTGTTATTAAGTGGGATTTACTTTTGTTAATTAAGTTTTAAGTCCAGTGGCAGTTTTGTAATTTTTTAAAGTTCAAGGGCAAAATACTAATTTCGTTAGGGGTGACGATAAAATAAAAAGAGTGGCGATATTTAGCAACACCCATAGATTATAGCAACAACTGAATACTGATGTAAACCTTAGATATGGCTGTATAAAACCTCTTCTCATAAAATCTGAGCCTACAACATTTGTTAATTTACATGACAAATTTCATTTGAAAAACTCTACCTCTTCTAATTTTTCAAGCAAATGGCTTACAAGCCCAAGGTGCAATGTAGCATCATGTTAAGAAAGAGCTAAATTTGACATACGCTACTAATTAATTCATATTACAATACGAATTATGCTTAATTTGACATAATTTCAAACTTAATTAGGTTGCTATCGTTTCTGGAAATTGAACATTTTTGTGGAGAAGCAATGAAGAAAGATGAAGAGCAGATTGAAACCAACCAAAACAGCAATTACAATACCCAATAACTCATATTTGTACCCAAAATAATCCATCAAGAATTGGGTAACTGTCTCCCCACTTTCAAGCTTGGACTCTGTATTGTCTCCATATTCACAGCTTACCAACCCATTCATGCTCCATGATACTGGACACACCCATGTATACCATCTCCACCATACCGGAATCCTCTGTACATCGAAATTATAATCAATATCATAATTATATTCAAATCTTTCTCTTGTTCATTTTAATGATGTGGGATTAGTGATTACCTTTTTAGGGATGGCGAAACCAGCAAAGAGATTCCACAAGGAGAAAACGAAACTAGCTAAAATGGAGCATGTTTCTTGATTAGGTGTGATTGATGAGACCATCATTCCAAAGTAAGTGAAGTATAATAGTGATAATAACATGAAAAGATATTCTTGGAAGAACTTCATGGCTGACCATTCAAACCCCATCATTGCATACGCTATGATCTCGAATATTGTTGTTTGTGCTACAACATATGGGATCTCAATTGCTACCTGTACAATAACGTCATTGAAAATACATTCAGATTCAACCATACTCAAACTGGGATAGAGTAAAATTTTACAAATTCTATAAATGTCCTGGTAATTTGAAAAATTATAATATTTTTTTAATAATTTTTTATCTTTAAATATCTAATATATACTAAGTAATTAAATATTGAGGCTCTCTAATTTTTTTTCAGAAACCTGTACCGTCGAACATGCTTAGAACCTTTCATGTACCTAAATAAATAATTATATTTGAGTACAATGGGTGAGTATTATTTCTCCGCTTAAAGGTTTTAGTAAGTACCTGTGCCAAAGCATAAGGAATAGGAGAGTATAAACCAGAAGACCTCTCTCTATAAAACGCCAGTTTATCACTACTCATTACTGGCATTACACTTGTACTCGTTTGTGCTCCCATGAACATCGTCGATATGTAAATGGCACCAATTCCACCAAGAACTTCAACTTGTGTATCCCTTCACAATTACAACCTTCATTACAACTTACACCATATTGACTTAGACACTGCCTAGTGCCTATAAAGTTTGACTGACCTTTCCTCATAGTGATGTTTATCACTATTTACAAACATTGACTACTGAAATTTGTTATAATTCTCTCTATCGATATATAATTGACCCTTGTTTTCATAGTTCTATAATTAATTTGTACGTGGAAAATATTTTTTTTTTGTGTAATTTTATAGATAATAATACTTTCATTACTCATCTGTTACTTATAATTTGTACATTATTCTTAAATTTATACGCTAAAATATAATTAAATGAGATCTTATTTGATCCGTCTCAACATATGGTTTATTAATATCTATTTTTTATAATTTTTTAAATTATTTTCCCTTTGTTCTCTAATGTTTTTTTCCCGTTTGAAACATTCTATTTTAAGAAAAGAGAAATTTGATTAATGTTTTTGAGGCATATTTAGAAGATAAAATATATTCATTTGAGATCTTGTTATATTCGTCTTAATGTATACTTTTATAGTATATATTTTTTATAATTTTTTATTATGTGTATTTGGAAATATTTAAGCTCAAAATTTGCTTTGAAAATTATGCAAAACTAAAACAAAAAATAATAAAGGGAGTACACCATTGTCACTATTAAATATTAATTTAGTGCATTGGTAAACGTGAAAATTTAGTGTTGGAAAACGCAAAAGTCCAAATGGTTAAAGTTATATACCTTCGGGAACCAATTTGGAAGAAGACAATCCCAAACATGAAGGCAGAGGCGGAGGTGATGACGAATCTAACACCATTATGAGCTGTATTTCTCCAATAAGACTTGTATTGTTTCCATAAACATGTTTTCCATTGTATAAAATATGATTGACAATATGATGTTGCAAAATGAAGCTCTTCTGAATTAGGTGGAGGTATGCTTAACTCCCCAATCAATCTCATGTTTGCCCTGAAATTGAAATACACCAAATTATATTATTATTATATTAATTCTCGCTCATGAAATGCTGCTAAAAACATTACCTGTAAAGCTCAGAATTTAAGTAAATATAGCTAAAATTCAGCCCTATTCGCTCCTCTTGTGCTTTTGTTGTTGCTTCTAACACCCATGTTGCAGGATTGTGTCCTTCTCTTATCTTTGGTACGCCATCGATTTGCTTAACCAAAGTAAAAATGATAACGAATTAGTATATATGTAAAATTTAGTATAACTAATTGTTTTTTCACTTTTTATTATAAAAATTATGAAATTGAACTGATAAAAATGTGAACTATTTTTTTAGCAAATTTGATTCATTTCACCTCAAAGTAAGTGATGAGCTGAGCACATCGATAGCCAATAGGACCAGCATATAAAACATGGCCTCCTTGCTTTAAGAGAAAAAGCTGAAATATTCAACAAAAATTTTAGGCCATGACGTAATTATCCATGGGCCAACTAGTATGGACGCACCCATAGGACATCCGCAACTTGCATACATATTTGACGATGTTTACTCTATTTCAAAACCATATGGTAATATGAGAATTACCTATCAATTATTTATTATATGCAAGTTCATAATTCGCTATTTAAATGTGGAATCTTACTCATACGTGGAATATGTAATCATGAAAAAAGAAGACTAAGAATAATAAAAAGTAATAGTGTGAGACCTCATCAAAAGATTCGAAGATATGAATGCTAGGTTGATGAATGGTGCAAACAACAGTTCTGCCAGTGTTAACTGTATTTCTGACAACTCTCATGACAATTGCAGCTGCCCTTGCATCAAGTCCTGATGTTGGCTCATCCATGAACAATATGGAAGGATTTGCAACCAATTCTACTGCTATAGTTAATCTTTTTCTTTGCTCTACTGACAACCCATTTACATTTGCTTGTCCCACTAATGCATCTTTTATTGGTGTAAGCTCCATCAGTTCCATGATTTCCTCCACAAAATTCTATTGCAATGAAAGAAACATAAGAATTTACTGCGTGTTAGAAATGCTCAAAACTCTAAGTTATGTTATAGTCCCTCTGTTCCTTTAATAAATTTTCCACAAGGTTTGTTCACGAAAATTAATAGAATCTTTTATATAGTGGATACATTATTTTATTGAATAATAAAATTGATTGAAGAATAGTCGACACTATACACATTGAAAAAATATTAAAAGAAAGTTAGTGGAAAAATATAAAAACAACTAATAAAAAATTTTCTTATAAATTAGTAGGAAACATGTGTGGACCATAAAGAATACAAAAATGGTTAAATGAAGTCAATGAAAGATATATGGGAACAAAAACCATTATTAAAATATTAAAATGCGGATGAATAAGATTATTTTTGTCTAAAGTTTGTAATATAAATAGAAATTTTTATTGGAACAACAAACGGAATACCAAAATAGCTAATAGAAACTTCTTTAAGAAATGGACGAGTAATTAGATAAAAAATGGAACAAGATCAAGAAAAACCTGTTTTGCTTTAGAGTTGATGTCCTTAGGTAATCGAAGAGAAGCAGAGAAGACGATGGATTCAGAGACAGTGATGAAAGGAGAATGTATATCATTTTGTTCACAATATCCGGAAACTCGAGCAAAAGTATCCTGCTTTTTTGTATAGCCTGAAACTTTGATGGTTCCTTGCATATAACCTGTGTTTTTCCGTCCTGCTAAAACATCTAATAGTGTGGTTTTTCCTGCTCCAGTGACTCCCATTAATGCTGTTAGAACTCCTGGTCTAAAACATCCACTTACTCCATTCAGTAGTACCAACCGATCATTTGGGTTGCCCCTTTCTTTCTTCTCCTATACAAATAAAATCATTTGTTACTTGATTGGATTATTATGTTTAGTGCTTAATGATTCTTAATGTTTTATGAATCCGTATGATGAAATGGAAGCACTAATTAGTTAATTACCTTTGGCATATCAACGGAATAAATGATGTCTTCAAAAGTCATGCAAAGAGGTGTGAATGATAGGCCTGTGCTATTACTACGGTTTTGTGTTGTATCTTCAGTGGTAGATGTTTTCTCTTCTTCTTCTTTGGTAATAAAAGCTGTTGAGGGTGATTGTCCAAATGCTAGGGAAATAAAATCGTTAATGTTAAATATGTCCACAAGTGTCTAATTAACAGTCTAATCACATAACACATCATGTTAATTCTTTACTCAAGCATGCTCTTTCTCATACATTGTCAATAAACTAATTCCATTAAAAATTTAAGCCCATGATTGAAACTCAAAATATATAAAAATATATCCTAAGACACCTTTCAAATCATAAGAGCTTTTGGATTAGAAGCCTTCCTTATTCATGGCATTAGTTAATTACTTCCTCCTATCTTAACCGAATGTGCTATTTAAATATTGCACCATTTTTTCTTAGAAAAAGGGACCAACTGGACTACATGAGAGGAGTAAATAAGAAAAATATGATAATTGATGAATAAATCATATTGATTATGCAATCATTTCAATGCAGAGGATTCAGAGAGAATTTCAGAGAGAATTTAGAGAAATAAGAGAATGGGATTAGATTTCAGTACTGTGGAATGATTACAACTTGCCCCTTTATAGAGGGAATTAGTAACCACTTATTACAGCTCATCATTCATGCATTGAACTTAAGAAAGTTGTTAAGGAAGCAGACAAAATAGCCTAACAGAATATTATTCCTTGATATTCTGATGTGGCAGCAAGGGGAAGAGAAATATAATTGATATTATGAGATAATTATGATGCTAATCTTATTACTCCCCCTCAAGCTGGTGAGTGATTAAGAGAAGCTCCCAGCTTGGACACATGAGAGTTATGGAGCTTGACTGAAAGCACCTTGGTGAAAATATCAGCAATTTGATCAGAGGAAGACACCTACACTGGTTTGATTTTGCCATTTTTAACATGATCACGCACAAAGTGGCAATCAATTTCAACATGTTTTGTACGTTCATGAAGAACTGGGTTAGCAGCAATTGCCAGAGCAGCTTGATTATCACACTTCAGAAGTGTAGGAGGTAGCCTGGTAAGACCTAGGTCCTTGAGCAAAGCAATCAGCCAAGTGACCTCACAAGTTGTTGAGGCCATAGCCCTATATTCAGCCTCAGAAGAGGATCTTGCAGTAACAGCTTGTTTCTTAACCTTCCAAGAGATTGGAGAAGAACCAAAGAAAATGCAGTAACCAGTAGTAGACTTTCTAGAGAATGGACAGCCAGCCCAATCACTGTCACAGTAGGCAGTCAGAGTAGCAGCAGAATCTGTAGCAAGAAGGATGCCACGAGAGATGGTACCCACAAGATACCTCAGCAATCTTTTTGCAGCTTGCATATGAACTGTTGTAGGGTGCTGCATAAATTGAGTCAAAATGTGCACATAATAGGCAATATCAGGCCTTGTGATAGTGAGATAAATTAGTTTCCCAACTAATTTTTGATAAGACCTAGGATCTGTAAGAGGAGCACCCTTGTTTGGAGTTAATTTAGTATGACTGTCCATAGGTAACTGCAAAGGTTTGGAGTGAGACATACCAAACTCTTTGAGTATGTCACTGGTATATTTCTTCTGAGATAGAAAGAATCCAGCACTAGTTCTGTCAATTTCAATGCCTAGAAAATATCTTACTGGCCCCAAATCCTTCATGTGAAAAACAGAGGACAACATGGTTTTAAGACTGTCAATATCAGCAAGGTTGTTGCCACAAATCAGTAAATCATCAACGTAAATAAGAATCAGAGTAATAGAAGTGGTATTGATTCTATAGAACAAGCTGTAATCTGATTTGGATTGAGTGAAGCTCGACTGCAGAAGAGTGCAAGACAGTTTGTG
Source organism: Amaranthus tricolor (assembly GCF_026212465.1). NCBI lineage: Eukaryota > Viridiplantae > Streptophyta > Magnoliopsida > Caryophyllales > Amaranthaceae > Amaranthus > Amaranthus tricolor. The sequence goes on along the minus strand of NC_080052.1, from coordinate 7,088,127 downwards.
AAACCACTGTCTTGGTGCCTGTTTAAGGCCATATAAAGCTTTCTTGAGTTTGCAAACTAGGTTAGAGTCTGCAACTGGAATCAGATTGGGATCTTTAGTTTGCTGAATTCTGCATCCCAAACCAATATAACCCTGAGGAAGTTTCATGAAGACATTTTCCATGAGATCACCATGGAGAAATGCATTTGTCACATCCATTTGTATTGCATGCCATTGTTCCTTTGCAGCCACTGCAAGTAAGGTTCTTACAGTTGTCATTTTGGCAACTGGAGCAAAAGTTTCAGAATAGTCTACACCAAATTGTTGTCTACAGCCAAGTATGACCAGCCTGAATTTGTGTCTCTCAATGGAGCCATCTGGGTTATACTTGGTTTTGTACAACCATTTACAGCCAATTGCTGTTTTACCAGGAGGGAGCTGAGTTATTGCCCAAGTATCATTTTGTTCTAAGGCATCTAGCTCTTTGTTCATTGCTGTGACCCAGTGAGAATGTTTCACAGCATGCTTAAAATGAATAGGATCACTTTCTTTAGCCAGAATAGACATAAAACAGTGAAATTCAGACTTGACAATGGTTTCTGCAAAATTAGAGATGTGTGTTGTTTTGACAGGCATCACATAATCCTTGTGCCAGGCAGGAGTAATGTGAGCTCTAGAAGATTTTCTTAAAGGTGGTGGAGAGGGAACATGGTTATGTTGGATAGAATCAGGAAGCTGGAGAGATGGGATAGGAGAAGGGTTGGCATTTATGGAACTGATATGATGAGAGTCACTAGAGCTGGGTGAATGAGCTGTAGAGAGAGATGATGGTGGTGAAATTTCATCATCTGAGGTGTTCTCAATTACAGGAAGATCATCAATAGCATTGGTTAACGAAGGTGTGGGTATAGGCTGCATTTATGAATTTTGGGAATTTTTGTGGAAAGGGAAGATATGCTCATGGAACAGGACATCTCTAGACACAAAGTATTGTTTTGTGATCAAATTTTGCAGCCTGTATCCCTTTTCAGTAGCAGGATACCCTAGGAATACGCATGGGACACCTCTAGGGTCAAACTTGTCACTAATACGGTCTGGATTATAAGCAAATGCCAGACAACCAAACACCTTTAAGTGACTGTACTCAGGCAATTTTAGATGCAAACACTCATATGGTGTTTTATTACCAAGAATGGGTGTTGGAATCCTGTTGGTGAGATGAACAGCTGTCAATACGCACTCGCCCCAATATGACAAAGGCAGGCCTGCATGAAACCTCAAAGCTTTTGACATTTCAAGAACATTTCTGTGTTTTCTCTCAACTCTAGCATTCTGTTGAGGTCTCTTTACACAAGATGTCTGGTGAATAATACCCATTTTAGCAAAAAATTTCTGACAGGGTCCATCATGAAATTCTAGAGCATTATCAGACCTTATGACCTTGATAGATTTCCCAAAGTGAGTATGAGCATAATTATAGAATGATTCAAATGTACTCAGAGATTCAGACTTGAACTGAAGCAGATAGACCCATGTATTCCTGCTATGATCATCAACAATTGTCAAGAAGTATCTGTATTTTCCCTTAGTGCTGACCTTATATGGACCCCATATATCCATATGAATCAGGTCAAAGGGAGATGTAGCATGAGAATCACTCAGAGTGTAAGGGAGTTTGGTAAACTTTGCCATGGGACATGAAATACACACTTGAATATTCTGAGATGTGTAAGGTTTAACAGAAGGAATGTTCTTCAATCTAGCAATAGAAGCATGTCCCAGTCTGTTGTGCCATAGAGAAAGAGAGTTTTCATCCTGTTTTACAGATTTCATGGCACTCACTTCAAGCTCTGAGGCAGTGTTTTGATTTTCAGAATTTGTCAAAGTATTGACAAGATAGTATAGACCATTTCTCATCTCTCCCCGACCTTTAACACTTTGAGTGTTAGTGTCAACAATTACACAGTGTGTAGGGAAGAATTGTACCTGGCACTGATTATTGGAAATCAGCTTTTGAACAGACAACAAATTATGTTTGAAAGTTGGTACACACAATACATTTTTAAGTTTGAGACCAAGATCAAGAGATACTATTTCTGTATGAGAAATTGCAGCTTTCTCACCCGTAGGGAGATTGATTTTCTCATTTGTTAGAACTCTACTGGATTTATCCAGCAAGCATAAATGTGGTGTCATATGATCTGAAGCCCCGGAGTCTATGATCCATTCTTCTGAATTTACAGTCGGATTGCATGAGATCATTCCTGAGAAATGATCCAGTTCCTCATCTGTCACGGAACCATTGGAATGAGGTATGAGCTTGGGCATCAATTTGGCTAATTGTTCAAGTTGCTGAGGTGTGAACAACAGACCGGCACCATCAGCACTTGACTGAGCTGTAGCAGCCATCTTAGAGCCACCAGATCTACTATGTCTCACCCCTGGTTTCCACCTTTGCTGAGCACCAGCATGTGCTTTATAGGTTGTGCTTCCATGTTTAGAATGCCAGGAAGGGTAACCAACTACAGTCCAATAGACATCATTTCTGTGACCTTTTAGCCCACAAGTAAAGCACACATGAACTCTATCTGAATTGTGAGATTTGTTGTAGAGAGCCATGATGTCATTATTAGACTTGTTGGTACACAACACCTCTCTCTAAGCTTCCTCCTGCTGTAGAGCAGCAGCTGCTGTTTCTACAGAGGGAAGAGGTGTCTGAAGTAACAAGTGACTTCTCTGAGCGTTATATATTTCATTAAGACCATTTAAAAATTGGAAAAGTTTAGCTTCTTCTCTCTGGGATTCAATAACACTTATCAAAGTTCTACCCTCAGGAGTGGGGTCAGTAACAATAGGCAGCATGTTTATCGAGTCTAGCTCTTCCCATATAGCATTCATGCAAGTATAGTATTCATTCACAGACATAGAATCTTGTTTTGTTTCAAACAATTCTTTGCTAAGCTTATATTTTCTAGAGCCATTAGTTAATGAAAACCTTTTTTCAAATTCAACCAGATTTCCTTAGCAGATGTCATAAACATAACAGATTTTTTGATAGTAGGAGATAGATTGTTAGTAATCCAAGCAATTACCATATCATGCATGTATTCTAGAGCTCAGCCTTGATTTCATCATCAGTTGACTTGAGCACCGTTCCCAGTACAAATCCCAGCTTGCGCTTTGATGAGAGATTAAACTCCATTGATCTACACCATGATATGTAATTAGTGGATCCTTGAAGTTTTTCCACTTGAACAAATGTTGCATTATCAGAAGGATGAAGAAATAGGGGGTTTAACATATCCTGGAAGGAAATACGTCCTCCAGCCATTGCAGAATATAGAGGAAAGGAAGCAAAGATGAAGAAAGGGAGAAGCAGAAGAGGAGAGATTGAAGAATCAATAAGAATATCAGGAATCCAGCACTACATTGAAAGCTCTGATACCATGATGAATAAATCAGATTGATTATGCAATCATTTCAATGCAGAGGATTCAGAGAGAATTTAGAGAAATAAGAGAATGGGATTAGATTTCAGTACTGTGGAATGATTACAACTTGCCCCTTTATAGAGGGAATTAGTAACCACTTATTACAGCTCATCATTCATGCATTGAACTTAAGAAAGTTGTTAAGGAAGTAGACAAAATAGCCTAACAGAATATTATTCCTTGATATTCTGATGTGGCAACAAGTGGAAGAGAAATATAATTGATATTATGAGATAATTATGATGCTAATCTTATTAATAATTTAATGACAATTGTATAAATAGTCAGATTTCATGAGTAAAATAAGTAAAGCAAAAAAAAGGTTACTAATTAAATAAGAAAATGAGATATTTGATTTGGATATGTCAAAAGAGAAAATAAGACATTTCAAGCTAATGATCCTAAGTCATGTTTATTCAGTTGTCATATTAAGAAATCAATTCAACTAAAGACTTACGTTGATGTTTCATATACTAAGATATGTTGTTTACTCTAAGGATAAGACTATCATACATGGGGCGAAATTATTTCATTTGAAATTAATAATGAGGCATGAATAAGATATCCTACTAAAACCAATTGGTAGTAATAGGAGTTACTCTTGTAACTTAAAAAGTCATGTATTTTCTGACTTTTTTTAATACAGAACAAAATAAATATGGGTAATAATGAGTACTTAAAAAATACATCAAATGTTGTTTTTTAGATTAGTAACACTTTTAAGTAAAGAAAAACATTATTAGTGGTAATGTAAGGAGGGAGTGATAAGCTTACGTTTAAGATAAGCAAGCGCGAGATTGGCTAGCAAAGCAAAGAGGATAATGAATCCAATCAATGCTATAATACCCACCAAATACGAGTTGGGATTAGGAGTTACTCCGTGAAATTTCAGGATGGACACCCCTTTTGTTTCGTTTGAATCTAAAAGATGCTGCATACGAAACAAAAATGATTTTTTATTCATTAATCAAATTTCAAGATTCAATCTTTTTAAAGGAGGATTGATAGTTAGAATGGTTGAACATCTTACATTTTTAGACCATGATTTGCCAAGAAACTCATTTGCAGAAATAGCATTATAGACATACATTAAAGGAGATGTCCAATAACCCCAAACTAACCATTTCTTCATTGTCACTGTGTAAACAAACACATCACACAAAGTCAATACAACAATGTATATGCCAGAGTCATAATGTTAAAACATTATATACGATCAGCTACGTAATCTAATATATATATAAGTTTAATGTTTGTTGAAAGGCATAAAAAAAAAACCAATAATATATTAATATGGATCAAACTTATGAAAAATTTTCAATTTAAGATGGACGAAAAATATTTTATAATTTTTATAAAAAAAAGATGATATTTAGAGTTACCTCTAGTTAGGACATAACCACTGAATATGACGAGCCACATAGTTGTAAGGTTAGCAACAACATTTGCAATAGAATTATCTCTTGTTACAGCTCCTACGCATCTAAAGAGACAGTACGACATTTGGCCGCATAGTATCAACATAAAACCATGTTTTATGAACCTGTACATTTCTATAACACATCAAAATCAACATACAAAACTGAAATCTGAAATGCTCATCTATAGTGCTTATTGGGGTTTGTTTTAATGATATAATTTTGTGAAATACTACCTACATATTCTTTAATATTTCTAGCTTTTATGGTTTACACATGTTTACAAATTTAAATAGGAATTTTTATTTTTTTGGAATTATTCATTTGTAAAATTCCTAGCAAATAGTTTTTCTTCTTTGGTTACGTTGCACACATATTATTGCAATTGACACATGTATTTAGTTATTGATACACTGTTTATTGAATTTCTACACTGAGTTTCCATTTCCTACTATTGCCCAAAAATTTAATTTCAACCAATCAACTCTAATAATTCGCAATGATACAGAGGCAACCAAATGACCTCTAAATTTTGGATAAACAAGTTGCTCAAAAATTAGTAGGAAATTTTCGACTTTTTTTTTACTACTTGTTCATCGGAAATCCTTTTTTCCTAAATTTCACCCTAGATAAATATCATTTAAATTTTTTTGGACTATTTTTTCCTACTAGTTTCAGACAAAAATGTTAGGCGGAATTAAATTTTTTTTGATTAAGATATTTTAACCAATCCGTATTTTAAATTATTTTCAAAACTTAAAACATTTCAGCTATTGAATACATGTTACTTAGTGTTACTGACTCATAAATCATACTTTAATGCGTTATAACTCATATCTATTGTAGAATATATTTATTTTGCCTAATTTTTTTTGATAATAACAATAATAATAATAATAATAATAATAATAATAATAATAATAATAATAATAATAATAATAATAATAAATAAATAAATAAATAAATAAATAAATAAATAAAGGGGTAAAATGTTGATTCTAAAAGTAGGAACTTGCCTGAAGAAGTTAGGATCAAAGCCTATGATAAAGTAAGTAGTGAGAACCAAAATGAGAACTTCAATCATTGAAAAAATCATTCCAGGGATCAATGAAGGAAATGAATATGCCCATGAAGGATAAAATAGAAAATTCTTCTGCTTATAGTAGACTGGAAGCTTGTTAATGGTCATAGGTATAACAGCAAGTCCAGAAAGTATAATGGTGACTAGTAGAATGAACAAAGCTCCCATTTGTACTGTTCCATCTTCAATTCTATCATCATGTTTTTTATCTTCACAAAAAGCACTTGCAACAACCAATCCAAGAACTCCCAGCTGAATAAACATTAAAAGAAATTTAAGTACACGTCATGGAAAATTCATGGGAACGAAAAGAATATGCAAATGAATGGATGAAACGAAAACGTCAAAAGAAATGATTAATCTTGTGTGGGACCGTCTTTCGGTAACACAACCTCAAATTGAAAAGCTCGTATATACTAATAATTATATTAGTTGAGCTATTTAATCCATGTATCGAGAATGTCCCACTATAAGACACAAGAATTTGAGCAATGTAATAATGTTTTGTGTAACTTACTTGTAATAACTTGAAACAAAAAACTAGGAAATTCCTTTTCATAAGAAGGAATTCTCTAGATACACAAGCTTTGAGTATAACCATCTTGTTGGTTCCAAATTTAGTCTTTGTCAAGGCAAACGGGTGACTTCTAGACTTATCAAATGGTACATTGAGCTCAGTTTGAAGGGCTATTCCTATATGGAATTCCTTGAACTTATCAGCAAATTGCTTAGTTGAAACATAAGCATGTTCCTCGTCTTCTCTTGCCCAATATTGTGCTTGATCTTTTCTTGATATAACCTGTCATCATATATATTTATACCTATGTAAATATAAGATTCTTCATACATAGGTCATACTTAATGAGTAGTTTTCTAATCTAACTTATGAATTTTGGCTTATTAGTTGGTCAAATAAATAAAATAAGATAAATTATTTTAAATCAAAATGAAACTGTTGCTTTACGCAATTTCTAATTTTTATTGTCTTTAGGTACATTGGCACGCTTTTCTGATGAACAGCCAGTAACTAATAACTAACAAACATTTTCAATAACAGTTATTGGATTACTTAAACAGTTCAACAACTAAAAAGTATCATGCATCTTTACAAACGGTTGGCTTATACAACTACCTAATCAATTAGAATAGAGTATAGTGTAAGTACCTCTTGCAAGTAATCGGCAACCGGTTTTCTTTGAGGGCATCGAAAACCCAAAGATTCAAAGAAATGAAGAACATAAAACCTAGGACCTTGGTATACGATCTGGCCTTCAGACATGAGAATAATGTCATCAAATAGCTCAAATGTTTCTGCGGGAGGTTGAAGTAGAGAGATCAACGCAGTTTTGTGCATGATGTGTACAGATTGCCTGATTGAATTAATAATGTCATACGTTGTTGAACTGTCTAAGCCAACTGATATGCTATCCATTAAGTACGCATTTGTTGGACCAACTATCATTTCCCCTGCATTATGTATTTATATGTAGTTAATCACCATTTTTGACCAGATGGCAACCAGGCTTGGTGGTCGCCAATGACAACGCGATACCAAATGGTGACCACCCTTTTGTTTTTTTTTTTAATTTTAATTTTTATGTTTTGTTATTATTTCTGATTTTATTTTTTTTATGTTACTTTTAATCGTTAACTAATCTAATTTATAAGAAAATATTTAATGATTGAAACTATCCTTGTAGGATCGTAACAATAGATCGTAGGATCGTGTTACGAATGATTCTACCACCTAAATTATTGATCTAAGTAGGCTCGCACAATTCTACCGACATTAAGATCCCACCTACGCTCCAGATCGATCGCCTATTTTGGATCGCATGATCATAAAATCGTGGATTAGGATTAGGATTCTAATAACCATGATATACAGCGAATAGTTTACTAATACACCTATTAATACACTAATACGAGTAATATTATACTACTACAACTACTACTCTATTAATACCACAAATCTAATCTCATATGATTAATGCTTCACTAATAAAACTAATACTATACTAATATCATTATCACTAAACACATACAACACCAAACTAGAACGACTAATAATATACTAATAACCCTATTATTACTCTAATGCATACGATTAATTCTATGCAAATTCGATACAAAAATACACTAATATAACTTATACTTCACTGATGAAACTAATCATTTAATATACTATAACAAAGACCATCTAATGACACGTATTAGCCTCTGGTAAAAAATTTTCCCGCTCAGATTAACTTGTCACATACACTTTCTTATAACTGTATTATAGTTTTCACGACAAGATTACTATACATTAATACATGCTATTGCAATAAGTTTGACTATTAATGTTTCCTATTCAAGATTAAGGAGATTTATATCTTTATACACATTGGAAAATTGTATGTGATTTTAGTAAGATTGAAAATAAATTTTCTTCCCTTTTTATGCATTGGATTGAAAATAAATTTTCTATTTAAGATTAATCTTCTATATATTAATACAAATTACTGTAACATTTTCTACCTCTAAATTGAGCATGTCTCTTTATTTATATTGTATATTATTATTAGTCATCATTCTATATACTATAATGTTTACTAAATGAGGTTGATAAGTAACTTTATCGAGTAAGTGGCTAATTGCAAAAATAGTTGTCTTCTATTGCGAAGCAAAGACAAAAATGGTCAAAAAAAAAACACTTATAAAATGAAATGAGTATCTCAAAGGCTTAAAAGCTATTCAAATGAGGTGAGCAGCAATGTGAATGCATATAAAATGTCGTCATTTGCAAGATTATGAATTTCATACACCATTTCTATTTATCAGCACCAAAAAATAAATGTTGTGTTCAAAAGAAAAGTCCTCCTAAAAAAGAGGAAGGCAAATGAGATAAAATTGTAAATTGATAAAATGTATCAACAATTCAAGTTAATTATATTTCGTAAAGTACTCCGTCATTGAAAAAGCGTCATTTAAAATTAAGAGGTCTTTCTTTAGTATATTTTATGATATGATATGATGACTTCACTATCTTTTCAGATATATTAATCGGTGTACTAATGCATCTTATTGTGCATAATTAAAAACTAAATATGGTATAGGAGTTTAAGGTATCTCAAGAAGAGGTTTTATCAAAAGATAAGTTGGAAATTGGTAAAAAAATTGATTTTATGTTCGAACGTCGAAATGAGAGAGAAGCTTTGTATTTTGGATTCTTCAAGAATAAATTTTCCTTATCTTACAAGTACTTTTTATTTTCATTTTGTAGAATTTGTTTGATCTATAAAGAAAAATACACATGTATCCAAGCATTTTTCTTGTGTATCTACTCCGATACATACATTGGAGTATTTATAGTCTATTCAATTTTTGATAAAATAAATTTTTGAATATTGTGTTTAACACGGGTAATTAACTATTATTACATACATACATTTAACATATAGTGATTATTAAATAGCTCGTGTTTAGCACAAGTAATCTAAAATTATGTCTAATGATGTGTAAATATTGTTATTTATTATTCGATTTTCTTTGTTGAAATTTTTAAAATTTTTATTCAAAGTTCTCTTTCTTAACTTTTATTTAATCTTTTTGTAACAATTATATCATTTATGCATAATTATTTGTAAATGTCTCATGCTTTAGCACGGGTAATCAACTAGTACTATACTAATACAACTAATACTATGCAAATATTACTTAAAGTGTTCATTTCATAGAAAGGAAATTTGATATGGTGTTTGAACACTTATTTAGCCTTGGTTTAGTAAATGTTAAATTAATATGTTTACTCAGAGACTTAGTCTACTTATTTGTACAGAAAATTTTTCATTAGTAAAAATTATTTTTTATCATTAAAAATAGTTTTAATCAATAAAAATATATTCATTTACTAATAATCATTTTAGTAAGTAAATTTTAGTTATGTTAATTAAATTGGTTAGTTTAAGAAAATAAACAATTATACTTGGTTAGCAAAAGTTAATCCGACCTATACCTAACCCGAAATAAGTGAGTTTGAGTTGAGACTTTTGACCCAATTAATTACATGGGTTGACCCGACCTGATCTGTTTATTATGAGTTAGGTTTAGGTCAAAATTTTAAACCTGAAAAAAACCTGTATAACCCATTTAATTAAATGTGTTAATTTCGAGTTAAATCAATAAGTATAAGCTAAACTTAGTTCATTTAATATTTTCTTACTTTTCACAATAAATACAAAATAAACATAAAAAAACATAAAGTTACAATTAAAGCCTAAAAAATTAGATTTAATCAACGTTAAAAACCTTAAAACAAAAAGAAAAAAATTATAAACGGGTTAAGTGGGTCGAAATCAGGCCAACCTGATCTGTTGCAGGTCGGGGTCAAGGTTGTGATTTTCGACACAATTAACTAAATAGGTTGGGTTTGGATCAAGGGTTTTCTGACCTGTTTATATATGACCCGAACCTGAACCCGACCCAACCTGATCTGTTTGATAGGCCTAAAATTTATACTCAATAAAAATTTTTCAAATATACTGATACTCAAATATGAGTAATACTACGTAACAATAATACAATTAATACCATAGTAATTAATACGAATAATACTAAACAAATATGACTACAAACAACAAAAAGTGATATGTTCGTTAAATAATTTTAAAAAATCAATATTTAATTTTTTTCTTCAAAAAGTTATATATTCGATAAATATAATCAGAATAATATATACTTGCATTATTCGTTGAAGTTATATTTTTATATATTTCAGACTCATAAATTCGTGCATTGCACGAGTTTTTATATACTAGTACTATATTAATACGACTAATAGTATACAAATGAAACAAATATTGAACTAATACCACTAATATTATACCAATACGAGTGATAATATTATAACACGACTAATATTATACTAATAAACCTAATAATAAATAAATACGACTACTGCCAAACTACTTCTAGTATTTGTGTGAGTCATTTGACACTTACATATAGTAAGACAATTAAACACTTTAATCTGGACGAATCTAGTGTAGGGTCAACGATGTCTAACTAACGTCACCTAAATTTTGTGAAAAAAAAAAATATTATTATAAGTTTTATTGATTAAGCTAGTAAGGAAATAAACTTTTAACCCAAAGGTCATGAGTTCAAACCCTTTTAGTTAACACCTTTTTTATTTTGCGTTCTGTGATTTATTACTTGAACCCCGAATTCCTGCCTTGCCATTCCAATTTTTACTACCCCTTTTCAAGAAAAATACAGTAGCCTCTCCATTCTCCACCCATTTCCCATTTTCAAAAAAATACCCTTCCTAATTCCCTACTATTTTCACGAGCAGTTAAAAATTAGAGATTGTATAATTTATATGTTCATTTATTTAGATATATTAGGGCTTTTAGTTTTCTTATTAGTTCTTAGGTAAAATTAGGGATTAAAAAATAGGATTTTTTATTTGTTTACCTAATTACCTATTTAGCAGGTGACAATTGTGATTAATTAGTTAAGTTATTTAAACTTTAAAGATTGTATTCTGTTAAATTATCGACATTCCTTATTCATATTTCTTATTCCGCCCTTGATCTGATTCCAAATTTTTAGGAATTTTTCATCAAAAAATCAAAACGTACTTAAACACGTATCCATGTAGAATATGAATATATGATTATATGTGTACATAAACACGTATTTAAACAACTTAACCTTTGATTTTGATGTTATTATCTTTGATTTAAGCTCCCAAAATATTTGATTTTCCAAGACCACCATCCTATGTAAACGATGTTATTATTTTTTATTTTGATGTTTTGCTGCCTTGTGATGAGGTAACTTTAGACTCTTTATTCTTTCCTCTTGTCTCTCCTCCTCCCCTGTGTTCGAGGAGTATGGGACCGTTCTATTTTCTTATGATATATACACCCTAACTTTTTTACGCTGCTATAATATGTTGCGTTTCTTAAAAAAAAAATTAAGTTAATCATTACTTGGTATAGTTGTCGTTTTACCTATTGTCGTTCGCCTTTTTTGGCCTCCAGATATGCCCCTTGTCATTTGATCTCCTATTATTGTATCGGCACATTCTTCTAATCCTAGTACCTAAGAATGGAATACAATGCCAAATTAGAACAGAAATCTACTCCTATAACTATTTGAATATAAATTATTACAAGAAGATGAGTTATGAATTACTAATTTTTATTAGAGTAAGAGTAACGTGAGTTTAAACTAGTATGAAATTAATGAAGTTTAATTACTTACCTTAAGAATATATTCAGTGAACAAATTTCTTCTTTGTTTTTCCATAGCTGATGCCTGTATTCATATTCATACGAATAAAAAACGATAAAAATTATAAGTTGTTTGGTTTCAATTATTTGTCATGGTTTATTGTAAAATGACTTGTGAAATTATGTTATTATTTTTAATTTATATGTCAAGTTAGATGATGTTTACCATTAGTAGGCCATTGGAATTATTAGTAATAAATAAGGAGTAAGACTGAGTACATGGAGAGTATTGTAAAGACTTGATTAACATTATTTCAAAGTGCATTAACCTTAAAATGTGTTAAAATTATATGTATTTTTATTTGACAATATAAAAAAAGTCTCTACACCGCCTAACATAATACAGAGAGATATTTCCGACTACATACTGTTAATCGGTAATTCTGACTTAATATCTATCAATAAGTTAGTTGGAAAAATCCGAGTAAATTTCCAATTGTCTGGCTCTGTGTCACTCGAAATACTAGCGATTGTTTCCGACTAGCAATGTTTTAGTGGGAATATAATTAGGGAGAAGCTTGGTCGGAATGTAGTCGCAATTTAAGTCGATAATTCAATTTGTTTTGGATGGATTTTTCATGCTCATCATCATTGTTTCTCTATAAACAATAAATCATATCATCTTCAACATCACATATACCATTCTTCCAAAATATAAAAATTTCTCATTTTATTTAAAAACACACAAAAAAATACAAGTGACTACATTATGTTTTCATCAATTTATTTGTTTTTTTTTTTTTTGAATTTGTAATTTCAATTTTGTCTTCTTGTTGAATTGTTTGATTAAATATGTCATGATATTTATCTAATATTATTTAAATCGTAATGCATAATTATATATGTTATATTCATGTTATATTCCACTGATTGAATTTTGACTGATTTTCAACTGATTTTCGCATTACATTGAACTAGATGTTTGATGTAGAGTTAGAGATCTTCCTAAAATAATGATAGATATTTTTTAATAATAGATAGGGCGTTTTGTCTATATTCACAAATTCAAATAGATTTTACAAGTAGGGAAAAGTATATATAATGAATAAAAGAGACAAAATTTTTCATTCATATATTTTGCAAAACTGCCTAGAGTTCAGTAAATTTTATGAATAAATTTTTATTCCTAATTAAATGATATGAACAACGTTGGAAACAAGATTAGATTGACATGGTGGTACAAAACCAATTTCACAATTCAAAAGATTTTAAGTATTGGTCTTCGTACAAAAGATTGACGTGGTGGTACAAAAGATTGACATGCTAGACGATGGTACAGCTCTTCGTACAAGTAATTTACTCATATACATCAAGTGCAAATCAAAGATAGTTTGCATTTGGTAAGCGAGAAAGAGGAGGTTATTAGTGTAATTAAGTTTTACATTATTGTTTTAGAATAAAAAAATTAGGAATATGTGATGTGTTTTAGTTAACTTGAATAGAGTAGATGTTGTTGATAAATTTGAGGAATCGCTGGTTGATTAGCCATTGTAAAATGAAACAAAATTATTTTTAGTATTGTTCTTTTTTTCAAGTTTAATTAAATTTTTTGATACGTTCAGTTTACAGAGGAAATATAAAACATTTTACTTGTTTTGTTTTAGCTACCCATTGATGCACATGTGGTAGATCTAAACACCGTCTCTCTTGACCTGGTTCGAAATCTGGAATCCGTGACACTAAAAACAAAGAGACTCTCTAGCTATGGCTATTTTTGGTGTTGCAATCAGCCGCACTACACGTGATGTCGCAGTCTCAATACAAAAATGCTCGTCCTTCGCAACAAATGGTGAATGAAATGTTTGATCATCTACAAGACATAATACAACAACTTGATAACAGTATAAACCAAGCCATTTTTCAAGACCAACATGATGCTCTGGAGGAGTAGCAATGCGGAACACATGAAAAGATGACCAACTTGCTCCAATTTGTGGGATCCGTGCTCTAATCGCACCAGCCTCCTCAACTTCTACGGTTTTAGATTTTATTTGATGAAAATGATATGGAATTTTTGTTTATTGGAATAATTTACTTATTGTAAATTTGTATAATAATTTTTGATTATTTGATTTATATCATATATATTTGGTTTATTTTTGCCAATTAAATCATACTAATTATTTATTGTTTATTATTTATATTATTTTTAATTAATAGAATATTTTACTTCAATAAATAAATAGAAAAAGAAATTGACCCAGCTGTAATTATAAAATTGTGGATTTTAACTTTCCTACTGGTTTTTATACAAATAGTTAGTCGGCAATTTGGAAAATAGTCGAAAATTCTGATTAAATTCCTACTAGCATACATAGTCAAAATTTCGACTAATTAAATACCTACAAATACATTGTTAGTCTAAATTTCGACTAAAATTACGACTAACTCATTTTAATAAATGAATTTATTCCTGCTAACAAAAATAGTGGAAATTAGACGGCATATTTTGAAAACGATTGAATTTCGACTCTTCTTGTTAGTCAAAATCCAACTTTTTTCATTATCGTACAAGTATGTTTTGTGATTTATGTTGTTAGTTGAGGATTCAATATTTAAGCTTGCCAAGTTTAGATTATTGGACATAGACATCTGAATAATATTTTACATAAAATTTAATTAGATCTCTTTAATGTACTTCAATCTTAAATAAATGTTTTAAACTAACTAAGATGGTAGAAAATATTTCTTGCGCAAGTGAACTCGATAGACATTTGAGGATTGTTAATTAGAAAGTTCACTTCAAGAAGATTCTTCTTGCCACTTGCTCCGTTTCACAGATAATATTAAAGGATAATATTAGATGATATATATATTTTTTTTTTCTTGAGATTCGATAATAATTTTTTATTGAACAATAATAATTTACTAGGTTAACTTCTCGTTTAAGTGCTTGAACTATCGTTAATTCAATTATTATTAGTCGTTTCATATAAATAAATTAATTGAATTAACTACACTATTATTGTTGAGTATTATATTTGAATATATATTTATGATGAAAAAAAAAATC
Source organism: Amaranthus tricolor (assembly GCF_026212465.1). Classification (NCBI taxonomy): domain Eukaryota; kingdom Viridiplantae; phylum Streptophyta; class Magnoliopsida; order Caryophyllales; family Amaranthaceae; genus Amaranthus; species Amaranthus tricolor. Next base: position 7,072,864 of record NC_080052.1, on the reverse strand, counting down.
TTCATTGATATTAATGGAAACACATATTTGATATTTATTTGTCACTGAAAATTAATAATAAACTTAATATTTTAGTAATCTAGTATATATAGATGTCTAAATTACCAATTGTCATGTTTGTGAACGACAATTTCATTTTAAAATCTAGAATTGTCTTCATTTATTGTTTAGCAAATTATAATTTTTCAATTTTGGATTTGGATGAATTCCATCATTATTTACTTAAAGTTGAGAATTTGAGAATAACTTTCTAAATCTTGTCATTTTCAGATTCTTTAATTATAATTTCATAATTAAAATTCATAATTTGAAATAAATTACTTGTTTCCGAACACAACCCAGGAGTAAAAAATTAATGTAAGTGACATGTATATTTGAAGCTAATGCATTTAGTATAATCTAAAATTTGGAACTTTCATCATCAGTTAGTTTAGCCCTTCTTTGATGAAATTCCCTTAATAATTTTTCTTCAGTGTTAAAAGTATTTTTTTTTCAATGATGAAATAATTAAAAGCTCAAGTATTTAGTTGATGGCCTTGGAAATTAACTAGTTTGTCCTTGGTTATTTTTATTTATTTGTCCACTTTAAATAAGGGAGGGTCAATCTTGAAATTTATGAGGTTGGAGGTGAAATAGTTTTATGGGCACCTAACAATTAAATTCTCCTACTATTATGGGCGTTATATTAACTATTAAAACATCTTTTTTCTCATAGTTTTAGATTGTTGCGGGGCACAGGCCCAGCGGCCCTGAAATGAGGTTGTAAGAATTGAATTAATATACTCCCTCTATTCTAATGAAAATGAGATATTTTTATTTTGACACTATTTATTCATTACTCTTAATTTATATTTTATTTTTAATCTATAAACTAAATATAGTCAAGTGAGATTTTGTTTGATTTATCTCGACGTAAAGATATTACATTATGTATATACATGTATATGTATAATAATATTACGTTATGTATAGTAAAAGATATTAAATATTCGAAAAAAAGCAAATGTTCCCTTTAAGTGAAATGGAGGTAGTATTAAGCAAGGAAGCATAGATAAAGGATATTTATTGACTAACCTTTAATAGTACGTCAAGTAATGGATCAGGTTTAGAGTCTAATTCTTTTTCTTTTCTGAGTAGATCCAGGAGGAGCTCTATTAAAAAACAACATGCATGGTTTTCATCAAATTATTTTATAATCAATAAAAAAAGTAGTGCATGTGTATGGTTTGATGAAGAAGAAGATGATGATGATGATATAGATAGTAGACGTACCATAAGCAGAACCAAGTCCTTGACAAGTGGCAGAAAAACTTAACGTTTCTCTAACAGTCAATTCACAGATGTGAACGTCGTTTTGACTGACATAAGCTGAACATCTTTGAGGAACAAATTCATCAAACTCATGTCCATTGTACGTCACTTTTCCAGAAACCTAAACATGGGTATCCGACTATAATTAATTAACTTATGGCTTTTCATGTCTCATATATATACATGTATATGTAGCCCCTATTTCGGTAACTTTATTCACGAGCAATCGATGTTACTCATATTTTTTCTTGTTGCATGGCTGTATCTATTTGGGTTTATAATTGACTACAATCACATGATCCACTTTTTGGATGGGATGAGCCATTTGTCAACTTTCAGGCATTGACTTTTGAGCTCAAATGGCATGGTCAACGCCTGAAAGTTAATTAAAGTCACAGAAAACTGATTTAAGGTGTTTTTTTTAATAAAAAGTCTCTTAAAAAGTGTTTTTTTACAAAAAAAAATTTTAAAAGGTATTTTTTTACAAAAAACTGGTTTTATAAGATGTTTCTTTACAAATTTTCCTTAATCTTATTCACAAATTAATACTCTCTATTTCAATCACTTAATTTTATTCTCTAATTATTTTTTTCTTCTTTGTCTAATTCAATTTTTCTTTCTATGAAATCACACATTTTACCCCTGATGCTGAATGAAAGTGATAAAAGAAGTATCATATGGTGGACTAGCTAGGATAGCTAGGGGAGTCAAATACGGAAAGTATGCTAGGGTAGGGGTGTTCTTCCCGGTCAAAATGGCATGCATACTAATTACAACCAAAACAAAAACATTTATTGTTTTTGAAATAAATGCTCTTCGTTTTCCATCATAAAGAAATAGATAAATTAATAAATGAAAATATAATTTTTCATTTTATTTTATTTCTTAATTTGAATTTTGACATAGTTGAAAGAAATATAGCTAGAATATCTTATTAAAAACATGATTTTTTTCTCATACATTAATTTGATTTTTTTTATTCTATGCATCTAATGTATAGGTTTAACAATAAATTTAGTAATTATTTTAAATTCACTTGTAAAACAAGTAAATGTAATAAAATTTTAAAGAATATCATTAATTAAAATTTTAAAAAATTAACAATTCTATTGTCTTAGCATATGCAAATGGGACATAGGTTAGAAAACTGAAAATAATTAAATAAAAATTGTTTAGTAGGAGGCATTTTTAGGTGAAAATAGGTGATTTTCACCCGGTCTTCTATTAGAGAAACAATTCAGAATCAAGATTTCAGGAAGTGTTATTATATACTCCACCCATTTCATTTGTTTTTGGTTACTATTAATCACCCTTAATTTATATTATTTTTAATTAAAACATTAAAGCATAGTCAATTGAGATCATACATAGTTCGTGTCAACATAAAATTTATTAATATCTAATTTTTATAATTTTTAATAATACACAATTATCATTATTAACTATATCATTATTAACTATTGAATTAGTTTATTGACGAAAAAACAAATGCAATATTAGAAATAAAATATTACGAAACAGTCTTTTCATACCGTCAATTCTGAATCAAGAAGACCAGCTAAAGCTAATAATAAGGTTGTCTTCCCTGAGCTTGGTGGCCCTAAAAGTAAAGTCATCCTGGAGGATATATAAAATATAATTTAATAAATAAATAAATAAATAAGTAAACAATAAGAAAAACATATAACAGCAAATCTTGATTACATGTTTGCATGACTCGACATGTTATCTTTATTTTCTATATAAAATGAAATTTAAAACTACAGCTTAATATTAAGAAAGAATCCGTTTTAGTTACCTGCCAGGTTTGATAATTCCATTTAAATCACTCAGAATTTGCAGTTTCCTCTTCTGACTTGGTTGTATTTTTAGAAAGTTTATCACACCCTTCCAAACAAAAGAAAATAGAATAAATTATATTTACATTTCATACAACACTATCTAAAAAACCAATAATAATAAGATGGCGAAGTATAAGAGGAAGAAACATTTTTCATCTTTTCTTTCAATAGATTCAAAATTTTATCAAACCTTAAAATCTTTTACACATTCTTGTAGTGTAAATTTAAAGTATTAAAATCTTAAGTATGTAAAATTAAATTTAATTATTAAAAAAAAGAATTAACAGGATAATACAACGTTTTGCTTATACATTTCTACAATAATACCAACCTTTGATTAACCGTAAATAATACCATCTTAGAAGGGTGTTTTTCTAGAATATCCTAACATGTTAGAAATCAAATTATTGAAGATTATATGACAAAAGAAAATTCATAAATTAATTAATAAACTAAAGTTGATATTATTCTCCTAAGTTGGTGTTATTCATGATTAATCAAAAGTTCGTATTATTTTAGGGAAATTAACGAAATGTTGTATTATTCATGGTAATTTTTCCTTGAAAATACTCTCTGTTTATTTTTGTTCTTCTCGTTCTTTTTGCACAGTTTTCAAAGTAAACTTTAAGCCTTAATATTTCTAAATACGCAATATAAAAATTATAAAAAAATATATAGTAAAAAAGTATACATTAAGAAGAATATAATGAGATCTCACATGGATATATTGTATCATTCATATATGTCTTAAAATCTTAATCAAATTTTTCTTTTTAAAATAGGACATTTTAAATGAAAAAAAAAGTAATACTAGTTATCATTAAATAAAGTGTGCACCAAGTCTATAAAAAACTCTTAACGTATGTGGATATATAGTTATCAATTTAAAATACCTCAACCATATTGACCAAGGAATTGTAGATTGTGGGTAAAGCTCTACTACCCACATAAGCATAGGTCTCTACATTCAGATTCCGAAACCGGACTTCTATAGATGGGAATGCCAGGGAAACCCTATTCATTAACCAAGTGAGAAAATTAGGCAATTGATAAATTAAACTATAAAAAAATAGATTTGGGCATAGAAAAAAAATTAAAAGCAAATCTAAAATAATATACCTTAAATGCAAGCTACAATTCAAAATCGAAAATTAAAAATAATTAAGTAGATTAATATTAAATTATATTTTTATATATCGCTCGCTAGTGATATGAAAAAAATAGTAGATATTTCATTCCTTTTTAATTAATAAAACTCGCAAATGATATAATTCAACAAGATCAAAAACATGCATGCAATAATTACAAGATCAAATACACACATTATGCAAGAAAAGAAAAGGAAAAATCGGAAACATAAGGCAACAAAAACTTAATTAAAATTACCTCTCAAACCTAGTCTTGATTTTGTGCAAGAACAATTCATTTTGAGTCATATTTGTAACCAATTTATTCAACAAAGCCCTTCTCTCATAAAAGTCAAGTCGTTTAACATCAATCTCCTTAAAATCACCAGCAACACCATGCAAAAAGCTAATGTGGGCCCTTTCAACTGTTGGAAGCCTTTCAAGAGCACCCCAATTTATTTCATCCATCTCAGTTTCATTATCATGATGATGACCATCACGACTACTACAAGAGCTTCTCCTATGCTCAATTTTAACACTCTTGAACAAACCCATTTTTTATAATTAAAAATTCTAATAAATAAAAATGAATTGCAATTTAATAAATGTTTTCTTGAAAATTGAAATAAGAAGTATTTTGATTTCACTTTGTTGGGGATTGTATTCTTGTATAAGAGTTAAAGCAAAGTAGAGACTTGTGTATATATAGGAGTACTACATTAGAGATAAAAGGAGGTGACACATAAAGCCTTAAAGAAATCTTATTTTTTATTGTAGTTTTGATTCCTTTTAATTTATTTGTTAATTCATTTTTTATGAAAAATTTAATAAGTATATTGATTACCATTATCTCCCTGGATAGTGTTTTATGTGCCTTTCTAGTTGACTTATTCTATGTTAATTGTTAAATGTTGTATAATCACTTGAGATTATGATCTACATTACCATTAACTATTTTTAAATTACTAATTAAGTCTATTAAGTATTGAATTAGAGAAAATTGGCCACCTTCATTTCAAATTTTTTATTACACCTCTCACAAAGCATTCTATATTCTTCTCCAAAGAAAGACAAGTGAGCTATTATAATATATCTAACATCTAGAATATCTCTCTATCTTATATATATATATATATATATATATATATATATATATATATATATATATATATATATATATATATATATATATATATATATATATATATATATTAAACTAATTGATATTTGTTAGAGGGTCACAACCATGCCTATTTTTTCCACAAAAAGCTAAAAAATAAAAAGATGAATATTCAATAAAATATATAGTAAATATTTATTTCAGTTGAAACTAATTAACATATTCTTGATGACAAATGTAAAAATATTTTCTATCGTATAATAGAAACTAATACTCTCTACTCCTTAATAAAGTTCTCACAATAAATATTTACAGGAATTAAGAAAAATATAATCTTTTAGATAATTAATATAATATTTTATGGAATAATAAATTTTATGGTGAAAAAGTAGGGATCATAATCATTAAATATTAAAACAAAGTTAGTGGAAAAACTATGGGAACCACAACAAATAAAATTTTATTTAAAAAGTTAGTGGGAAGCAATTGTGGACCATAAAGAACATAAAAATATTAAAAAGAAGATAAGTAAATTTATTTTTGTCCAAAATTTTTGATATATAAAAATATTCTTTGTGAGAACAATAATTAAAATACCCAAAATCGCAAGTGAAAACTTCTTAAGGAATAGACTGAGTAGTATAATTAGATTAAGGTATTTTATGCATTTACACGGAAAGTTAAACTACTGTAATTAAATATTTGTTCTTAGTTATTCATTAATTGCAATTAGAGAAGCTCAACCCTAGCCATTTCAACAATTCAAAATGCATTATTTCAAAAAGGAGGGGATGAAAATGCACCTACACCTTTAGTTTTATTCCTGAAGTGTTTAGTGAGGAAACTATTTGTATTTTCTTGGATAACAATCGAAAATAAAAATGATGGGTAGGGAAGGGGATGAAAGAGAAGGAGACCAAAAATATTTATGAAGGATAACAAAGAGATGTTAAAGGAAAATGATTAAAAAGGATTTATATCCTCTAATTTTTAATTAACAAAATCGTTTTAAAGTTCAAAAAATTTAAAAGAAAAATTATAAGTCTTCATCCCTTTATTACTTATTTTTCCTGTCATTAATTATTCTTGGTTAATGATCTCACCACTCTTTCACTTCGTGCTCCATATACATGTAATGAAGAGCTCATTATTAGCGTTGGTTCTTTCCTTTAAATTACACATATCAATTCTATGTGTTTTATCTTTTCTAATTCTACTATTTTTTTGTCTAATGTATTATATGTTTCTTTAACAAATGATTTTTTTTTTTTTTTTTTTTACAGTTATTGGGTATAGTTAATGTCTGATTTGGCTAGATGTAAGTATTGACTGATTAGACATTAAAGACTAATTAGAGCTCTTACCTAGGTGGGTTTTTTCTTGGGGCTGGGGTTCTTAGTATGTAGGTTTTCTTTCGTTAACATTTATATTGCAAACTCCTTTTGCTACCTATTTTTAAAATATATGAAATTATTTATTTTTTTGTCTGTATGTGTGCTTCTGATTATAGCGTAGATAAATGGCTTTATCAGATCAAGCAAAGACTACATTCATGAGTCACAACATTACAACAAAGACACAATTTTACTTTGAGTTCTTTCTACAACTATTATAGTTTGACATTGAAGTTTGCTTTTTTTGATGAAAAATGAACAAGGATCAACGATCGTTGAACAATGAACGATGAAAAGAGAACAAGGTTTAATGATCAATGAACAATAAACGATGAAGAATGAACAACTATCAATGATCATTGAAGAATAAACGATGAAGAATGAACAAGGATCAATGATCAATGAACAATAAACGATGAAGAACGAAAAAAGATCAATTATCATTGAAGAATAAACGATGAAGAATGAACAAGGATCAACGATGATTGAACAATGAGCGATGAAAAGTGAAAAAGGTTTAATGATCAATGAACAATAAACGATGAAGAATCAACAAGGATCAATGATCATTGAAGAATAAACGATGAAGAATGAACAAGAATCAATGATCAATAAACAATAAATGATGAAGAACGAAAAAAGATCAATTATCATTGAAGAATAAGCGATGAAGAATGAACAAGGATCAATTATAAAGTAAGAATGTACGATGAAGAATGAACAAGGATCAATGATCAATGAACAATAATCGATAAACAATGAACAAGGATTAATGATCAATGAACAATAAACAATGAAGAATGAACATGGATCAATGATCATTGAATAATGAACGATGAAATATGAACAAGGATTAATGATCAATGAACAACAAACGATGAACAATGAACAAGGATCAATGATCATTGGAGAATAAACGATGAAGAATGAACATGGATAAATAAAAAAAGAACGATGAAGAATGAACAAGGATCAATGATCAATGAACAATAAATGATGAACAATGCACAAGTATTAATGATGAATGAACAATGCAGAATAAACGAAAAACTAGGATCAATGATCATTGAAGATTGAAGGATGAAGAATGAACAAGGATCAATGATCAACGAACAATGAACGATGAGCAATAAACAAGGATCAATGATAAATGAAGAATGAACGATGAAGAAAGAACAACGATCAATGATCATTGAAGAATGAACGATGAAGAATGAACAAGGATCAATGATCAATGAACAATAAACGATGAAGAACGAAATAAGATCAAATATTGAAGAATAAACGATGAAGTATGAACAAGGATCAAAAAAGAATGAACGATGAAGAATGAACAAGGATCAATGATCAATGAACAATAAATGATGAACAATGCACAAGTATTAATGATAAATGAACAATAAAGTATGAACGATAAAAAAGGATCAATGATCATTGAAGATTGAAGGATTAAGAATGAACAAGGATCAATGATCAATGAACAATGAACGATGAACAATGAACAACGATCAATGATCAATGAAGAATGAACGATGAAGAATGAACAAGGATCAATAAAGAATAAACGATGAAGAATTAACCAGGATCAAAGATCAATGATCAATGAACAATAAATGATGAACAATGCACAAGTATTAATGATGAATGAACAATGAAGAAAGAACGATAAACACGGATCAATGATCATTGAAGATTAAACGATGAAGAATGAACAAGGATCATTGATCAATGAACAATAATCGATGAAAAACGAACAAGGAACGATGAAGAATGAACAAGGATCACTGATCAATGAAGAATGAACAAGAATCGATTATCAATGAATAATAAACGATGAAGAATGAACAAGAATGAATGATCTATGAAAAATGAACGATGAAGAATGAAGAAGGATCAATAATCAATGAAGAATTAACGATGAAAAATGAACAAGGATCAACGATCGTTGAACAATGAACGATGAAAAGAGAACAAGGTTTAATGATCAATGAACAATAAACGATGAAGAATGAACAACTATCAATGATCATTGAAGAATAAACTATGAAGAATGAACAAGGATCAATGATCAACGAACAATAAACGATGAAGAACGAAAAAAGATCAATTATCATTGAAGAATAAACGATGAAGAATGAACAAGGATCAATAAAGAATGAACGATGAAGAATTAATAAGGATCAATGATCAATGAACAATAAATGATGAACAATGCACAAGTATTAATGATGAATGAACAATGAAGAATGAACGATAAACAAGGATCAATGATCATTGAAGATTGAACGATGAAGAATGAACAAGGGTCAATGATCAATGAACAATAATCGATGAAGAACGAACAAGTATTAATGATCAATGAACAAGGAACGATGAAGAATCAACACCGATCAATGATCAATGAAAAATGAACAAGGATCAATGATCCATGAAGAATGAACAAGAATGAATGATCTATGAAAAATGAAAAATGAAGAATGAACAAGGATCAATGATCAATGAATAATGAACGATGAAAAAAGAACATGGATCAACGATGATTGAACAATGCACGATGAAAAGTGAAAAAGGTTTAATGATCAATGAACAATAAATGATGAAGAATAAACTAGTATCAATGAGCATTGAAGAATAAACGATGAAGAATGAACAACGACCAATGAACAAAAAACGATGAAGAACGAAAAAAGATCAATTATTATAGAAGAATAAACGATGAAGAATGAACAAGGATCAACGATGATTGAACAATGAGCGATGAAAAGTGAAAAAGGTTTAATGATGAATGAACAATAAACGATGAAGAATCAACAAGGATCAATGATCATTGAAGAATAAACGATGAAGAATGATCAAGAATCAATAATCAATAAACAATAAATGATGAAGAACGAAAAAAGATCAATTATCATTGAAGAATAAGCGATGAAGAATGAACAAGGATCAATGATAAACTAAGAATGTACGATGAAGAATGAACAAGGATCAATGATCAATGAACAATAATCGATGAACAATGAACAAGGATTAATGATCAATGAACAATAAACAATGAAGAATGAACAAGGATCAATGATCATTGAATAATGAACGATGACATATGAACCAGGATTAATGATCAATGAACAACAAACGATGAACAATGAACAAGGATCAATGATCATTGGAGAATAAACGATGAAGAATGAACATGGATAAATAAAGAAAGAACGATGAAGAATGAACAAGGATCAATGATCAATGAACAATAAATGATGAACAATTCACAAGTATTAATGATGAATGAACAATGCAGAATGAACGATAAACTAGGATCAATGATCATTGAAGATCGAAGGATGAAGAATGAACAAGGATCAATGATCAACGACAATGAACGATGAGCAATAAACAAGGATCAATGATAAATGAAGAATGAACGATGAACAATGAACAACGATCAATGATCATTGAAGAATGAACGATGAAGAATGAACAAGGATCAATGATCAATGAACAATAAACGATGAAGAACGAAATAAGATCAAATATTGAAGAATAAACGATGAAGTATGAACAAGGATCAAAAAAGAATGAACGATGAAGAATGAACAAGGATCAATGATCAATGAACAATAAATGATGAACAATGCACAAGTATTAATGAAAAATGAACAATAAAGTATGAACGATAAAAAGGGATCAATGATCATTGAAGATTGAAGGATTAAGAATGAACAAGGATCAATGATCAATGAACAATGAACGATGAACAATGAACAACGATCAATGATCAATGAAGAATGAACGATGAAGAATGAACAAGGATCAATAAAGAATGAACGATGAAGAATTAACAAGGATCAAAGATCAATGATCAATGAACAATAAATGATGAACAATGCACAAGTATTAATGATGAATGAACAATGAAGAAAGAACGATAAACACGGATCAATGATCATTGAAGATTGAACGATGAAGAATGAACAAGGATCATTGATCAATGAACAATAATCGATGAAAAACGAACAAGGAACGATGAAGAATGAACAAGGATCACTGATCAATGAAGAATGAACAAGGATCGATTATCAATGAATAATAAACGATGAAGAATGAACAAGAATGAATGATCTATGAAAAATGAACGATGAAGAAAGAAGAAGGATCAATAATCAATGAAGAATTAACGATGAAAAATGAACAAGGATCAACGATCGTTGAACAATGAACGATGAAAAGAGAACAAGGTTTAATGATCAATGAACAATAAACGATGAAGAATGAACAAGTATCAATGATCATTGAAGAAGAAACTATGAAGAATGAACAAGGATCAATGATCAACGAACAATAAACGATGAAGAACGAAAAAAGATCAATTATCATTGAAGAATAAACGATGAAGAATGAACAAGGATTAATAAAGAATGAACGATGAAGAATTAATAAGGATCAATGATCTATGAACAATAAATGATGAACAATGCACAAGTATTAATGATGAATGAACAATGAAGAATGAACGATAAACGAGGATCAATGATCATTGAAGATTGAACGATGAAGAATGAACAAGGGTCAATGATCAATGAACAATAATCGATGAAGAACGAACAAGTATCAATGATCAATGAACAAGGAACGATGAAGAATCAACACCGATCAATGATCAATGAAAAATGAACAAGGATCAATGATCCATGAAGAATGAACAAGAATGAATGATCTATGAAAAATGAAAAATGAAGAATGAACAAGGATCAATGATCAATGAATAATGAACGATGAAAAAAGAACATGGATCAACGATGATTGAACAATGCACGATGAAAAGTGAAAAAGGTTTAATGATCAATGAACAATAAATGATGAAGAATAAACTAGTATCAATGAGCATTGAAGAATAAACGATGAAGAATGAACAAGGATCAATGATCAATGAACAAAAAACGATGAAGAACGAAAAAAGATCAATTATCATAGAAGAATAAACGATGAAGAATGAACAAGGATCAACGATGATTGAACAATGAGCGATGAAAAGTGAAAAAGGTTTAATGATCAATGAACAATAAACGATGAAGAATCAACAAGGATCAATGATCATTGAAGAATAAACGATGAAGAATGATCAAGAATCAATAATCAATAAACAATAAATGATGAAGAACGAAAAAAGATCAATTATCATTGAAGAATAAGCGATGAAGAATGAACAAGGATAAATGATAAATTAAGAATGTACGATGAAGAATGAACAAGGATCAATGATCAATGATCAATAATCGATGAACAATGAAGAAGGATTAATGATCAATGAACAATAAACAATGAAGAATGAACAAGGATCAATGATCATTGAATAATGAACGATGACATATGAACAAGGATTAATGATCAATGAACAACAAACGATGAACAATGAACAAGGATCAATGATCATTGGAGAATAAACGATGAAGAATGAACATGGATAAATAAAGAAAGAACGATGAAGAATGAACAAGGATCAATGATCAATGAACAATAAATGATGAACAATTCACAAGTATTAATGATGAATGAACAATGCAGAATGAACGATAAACTAGGATCAATGATCATTGAAGATCGAAGGATGAAGAATGAACAAGGATCAATGATCAACGAACAATGAACGATGAGCAATAAACAAGGATCAATGATAAATGAAGAATGAACGATGAAGAATGAACAACAATCAATGACAAACGAAGAATGAACGATGAAGAATGAACAAGGATCATTGAGCAATGAACAATAAATGATGAAGAATGAACAAGGATTAATGATTAATGAACAATAAACGATGAAGAATGAACAAGGATCAATGATCAATGAACAATGAACGATGAAGAATGAACAAGATTAATGATCAATGAACAATAAACGATTAGGAATGAACAAGGATCACTGATCATTGAAGAATAAATGACGAACAATGAACAAGGATAAATAAAGAATGAACGATGAAGACGGAACAAGGATCAATGATCAATGAACAATAAATGATGAACAATGCACAAGTATTAATGATGAATGAACAATGAAGAAAGAACGATAAACACGGATCAATGATCATTGAAGATTGAACGATGAAGAATGAACAAGGATCAATGATCAATGAAAAATAATCGATGCAAAACGAACAAGGAATGATGAAGAATGAACAAGGATCAATGATCAGTGAAGAATGAACAAGGATCGATGATCAACGAATAATGAACGATGAAGAATGAACGAGAATGAATGATCTATGAAAAATGAAAGATGAGGAATGAAGAATGATCAATAATAAATGAACGATGAAAAATGAACAAGGATCAACGATCGTTGAACAATGAACGATGAAAAGAGAACAAGGCTTAATGATCAATGAACAATAAATGATGAAGAATGAACAAGTATCAATGATCATTGAAGAATAAACTATGAAGAATGAACAAGGATCAATGATCAACGAACAATAAACGATGAAGAACGAAAAAAGATCAATTATCATTGAAGAATAAACGATGAAGAATGAACAAGGATCTATAAAGAATGAACGATGAAGAATTAACAAGGATCAATGATCAATGAACAATAAATGATGAACAATGCACAAGTATTAATGATGAATGAACAATGAAGAATGAACGATAAACAAGGATCAATGATCATTGAAGATTGAACGATGAAGAATGAACAAGGGTCAATGATCAATGAAAAATAATCGATGAAGAACGAACAAGTATTAATGATCAATGAACAAGGAACGATGAAGAATGAACAACGATCAATGATCAATGAAAAATGAACAAGGATCAATGATCCATGAAGAATGAACGATGATGAATGAACAAGAATGAATGATCTATGAAAAATGAAAAATGAAGAATGAACAAGGATCAATGATCAATGAATAATGAACGATGAAAAAAGAACAAGGATCAACGATGATTGAACAATGCACGATGAAAAGTGAAAAAGGTTTAATGATCAATGAACAATAAATGATGAAGAATCAACAAGTATCAATGAGCATTGAAGAATAAACGATGAAGAATGAACAAGGATCAATAAAAAATGAACGATGAAGAATGAACAAGGATATTTGATCAATGAACAATAAATGATGAACAATGCACAAGTATTAATGATAAAAAAGGATCAATGATCATTGAAGATTGAAGGATGAAGACTGAACAAGGATCAATGATCAATGAACAATGAACGATGAAGAATGAACAAGGATCAATGATCAATGAAGAATGAACAATGAAGAATGAACAACGATCAATGATGAATGAAGAATGAATGATGAAGAATGAACAAGGATCAATGAGCAATGAACAATAAACGATGAACAATGAACAAAGATTAATGACCAATGAACAATGAACAATGAAGAATGAACAAGGATCAATGATCAATAAACAATAAACGATGAAGAACGAAAAACGATCAATTATCATTGAAGAATAAACGATGAAGAATGAACAAGGATTAATGATCAATGAACAATCAACGAAAAGGAATGAACAAGGATCAATGATCATTGAAGAATAAACGACGAAGAATGAACAAGGATCAATAAAGAATGAACGATTAAGAAGGAATAAGGATCCATGATCAATGAAAAATAAATAATTAAGAATCCACAAGTATTAAAGATGAATGTACAATGAAGAATGAACAACAAACAAGGATCAATGATCATTGAAGATTGAACGATGAAGAATGATGAAGGATCAATGATCAATCAACAATAATCGATATACAACAAACAAGGATTAATGATCAATGAACAAGGAACGATGAAGAATGAACAAGGATAAATGATCAATGAAGAATGAATAAGGATCAATGATCAATGAAGAATGAACGATGAAGAATGAACAAGAATGAATGATCTATGAAAAATGAACAATGAAGAATGAACATGGATGAATAATCAATGAAGAATGAACGATGAAAATTAACAAGGATAACCGATCATTGAACAATGAACGATGAAAAGTGAATATGGTTTAATGATCAACGAACAATAAACGATGAAGAATGAACAAGGATCATTGATTATTGAAGAATAAACGATGAAGAATGTACAAGGATCAATGAACAATGAACAATAAACGATGAAGAACGAAAAAGGATTAATTATCATTGAAGAAAAAACGATGAAGAATGAACAAGGATCAATAAAGAATGAACGATGAAGAATGAATAAGGATCAATGATCAATGAACAATAAATGATGAACAATGAACAAGGATTAACGATAAATGAACAATAAAGAATGAACGATAAACAAGGATCAATGATCATTGATGAATGAACGATGAAGAATGAACAATGATCAATGATCAATAAACAATGAACGATGAACAATAACCAAGAACCAATAATCAATGAACTATGAACGATGAAGAATGAACAAGTATCAATGAAGAATGAAAAAAGATCAATTATCATTGAAGAATAAACGATGAAGAATGAACAAGGATCAATAAAGAATGAACGATGAAGAATTAACAAGGATCAATGATCAATGAAAAATAAATGATGAACAATGCACAAGTATTAATGATGAATGAACAATGAAGAATGAACGATGAAGAATGAACAAGAATGAATGATCTATGAAAAATGAACAATGAAGAATGAACAAGGATGAATAATCAATGAAGAATGAACGATGAAAATTAACAAGGATAACCGATCATTGAACAATGAACGATGAAAAGTGAATATGGTTTAATGATCAACGAACAATAAACGATGAAGAATGAACAAGGATCATTGATTATTGAAGAATAAACGATGAAGAATGTACAAGGATCAATGAACAATGAACAATAAACGATGAAGAACGAAAAAGGATTAATTATCATTGAAGAAAAAACGATGAAGAATGAACAAGGATCAATAAAGAATGAACGATGAAGAATGAACAAGGATCAATGATCAATGAACAATAAATGATGAACAATGAACAAGGATTAACGATAAATGAACAATAAAGAATGAACGATAAACAAGGATCAATGATCATTGATGAATGAACGATGAAGAATGAACAATGATCAATGATCAATAAACAATGAACGATGAACAATAACCAAGAACCAATAATCAATGAACTATGAACGATGAAGAATGAACAAGTATCAATGAAGAATGAAAAAAGATCAATTATCATTGAAGAATAAACGATGAAGAATGAACAAGGATCAATAAAGAATGAACGATGAAGAATTAACAAGGATCAATGATCAATGAAAAATAAATGATGAACAATGCACAAGTATTAATGATGAATGAACAATGAAGAATGAACGATAAACTAGGATCAATGATCATTGAAGATTGAAGGATGAAGAATGAACAAGGTTCAATGATCAATGAACAATGAACGATGAACAATAAACAAGGATCAATGATCAATGAAGAATGAACGATGAAGAATGAACAACGATCAATGATAAATGAAGAATGAACGATGAAGAATGAACAAGGATCAATGAGCCATGAACAATAAACGATGAAGAATGAACAATGATTAATGATTAATGAACAATAAACGATGAAGAATGAACAAGTATCAATGATCAATGAACAATGAACGATGAAGAATGAACAAGGATTAATGATCAATGAACAATAAACGATTAGAAATGAACAAGGATCAATGATCATTGAAGAATAAATGACGAAGAATGAAACAGGATCAATAAAGAATGAACGATGAAGAAGGAACAAGGATCAATGATCAAAGAACAATGCAGAAGTATTAATGATGAATGAACAAGGAAGAAAGAACGATAAACACGGATCAATGATCATTGAAGATTGAACGATGAAGTATGAACAAGGATCATTGATCAATGAACAATAATCGATGAAAAACGAACAAGGAACGATGAAGAATGAACAAGGATCACTGATCAATGAAGAATGAACAAGGATCGATGATCAATGAATAAAGAACGATGAAGAATGAACAAGAATGAATGATCTATTAAAAATGAACAATGAAGAATGAAGAAGGATCAATAATCAATGAAGAATGAACGATGAAAAATGAACAAGGATCAACGATCGTTGAACAATGAACGATGAAAGAGAACAAGGTTTAATGATCAATGAACAATAAACGATGAATAATGAACAAGTATCAATGATCATTGAAGAATAAACGATAAAGAATGAACAAGGATCAATGATCAATGAACAATAAACGATGAAGAACGAAAAAAGATCAATTATCATTGAAGAATAAACGATGAAGAATGAACAAGGATCAACGATGATTGAACAATGAGCGATGAAAAGTGAAAAAGGTTTAATGATCAATGAACAATAAACGATGAAGAATCAACAAGGATCAATGATCATTGAAGAATAAACGATGAAGAATGAACAAGAATCAATGATCAATAAACAATAAATGATGAAGAACGAAAAAAGATCAATTATCATTGAAGAATAAGCGATGAAGAATGAATAAGGATCAATAAAAAATGAACGATGAAGAATGAAAAAGGATATATGATCAATGAACAATAAATGATGAACAATGCACAAGTATTAATGATAAATGAACAATGAAGAATGAACGATAAAAAAGGATCAATGATCATTAAAGATTGAAGGATGAAGAATGAATAAGGATCAATGATCAACGAACAATGATTGATGAAGAATGAACAAGGATCAATGATCATTGAAGAATAAACGATGAAGAATGAACAAGGATCAATGATCAATGAACAATAAACGATGAAGAACGAAATAAGATCAAATATCATTGAAGAATAAACGATGAAGTATGAACAAGGATCAATAAAGAATGAACGATGAAGAATGAACAAGGATCAATGATCAATGAACAATAAATGATGAATAATGCACAAGTATTAATGATAAATGAACAATGAAGTATGAACGACAAAAAAGGATCAATGATCAATGAACAACGAACGATGAACAATGAACAACGATCAATGATCAATGAAGAATGAACGATGAAGAATGAACAAGGATCAATAAAGAATGAACGATGAAGAATTAACGAGGATCAAAGATCAATGATCAATGAACAATAAATGATGAACAATGCACAAGTATTAATGATGAATAAACAATGAAGAATGAACGATAAACTAGGATCAATGATAATTTAAGATTGAAGGATGAAGATTGAACAAGGATCAATGATCAATGAACAATGAACGATGAACAATAAACAAGGATCAATGATCAATGAAGAATGAACGATGAAGAATGAACAACGATCAATGATAAATGAAGAATAAACGATGAAGAACGAAATAAGATTAATGAGCAATGAACAATAAACGATGAATAATGAACAAGGATTAATGATTAATGAACAATAAAAGATGTAGAATGAACAAGGATCAATGATCAATGAACAATGAACGATGAAGAATGAACAAGGATTAATGATCAATGAACAATAAAATATTAGGAATGAACAAGGATCAATGATCATTGAAGAATAAATGACGAAGAACGAACAAGGATCAATAAAGAATGAACGATGAAGAAGGAACAATGATCAATTATCAATGAACAATAAATGATGAACAATGCACAAGTATTAATGATGAATGAACAATGAAGAAAGAACGATAAACATGTATCAATGATCATTGAAGATTGAACGATGAAGAATGAACAAGGATCATTGATCAATGAACAATAATCGATGAAAAACGAACAAGGAACGATGAAGAATGAACAAGGATCACTGATCAATGAAGAATGAGCAAGGATCGATTATAATAAATAATGAACGATGAAGAATGAACAAGAATGAATGATCTATGAAAAATGAACGATGAAGAATGAAGAAGGATCAATAATCAATGAAGAATGAAGGATGAAAAATGAACAAGGATGAACGATCGTTGAACAATGAACGATGAAAAGAGAACAAGGTTTAATGATCAATAAACAATAAACGATGAAGAATGAACAAGTATCAATGATCATTGAAGAATAAACGATGAAGAATGAACAAGGATCAATGATCAATGAACAATAAACGATGAAGAACGAAAAAAGATCAATTATCATTGAAGAATAAACGAAGAAGAATGAACAAGGATCAATAAAGAATGAACGATGAAGAATTAACAAAGATCAATGATCAATGAATAACAAATGATGAACAATGCACAAGTATTAATGATGAATGAACAATGAAGAATGAACGATAAACAAGGATCAATGATCATTGAAGATTGAACGATGAAGAATGAACAAGGGTCAATGATCAATGAACAATAATCGATGAAGAACGAACAAGGATTAATGATCAATGAACAAGGAATGATGAAGAATGAACAAGGATCAATGATCAATGAATAATGAACAAGGATCAATGATCAATGAAGAATGAACGCTGAAGAATGAACAAGAATGAATGATCTATGAAAAATGAAAAATGAAGAATGAACAAGGATGAATGATCAATGAATAATGAAGGATGAAAAATGAACAAGGATTAACGATGATTGAACAATGAGCGATCAAAAGTGAAAAAGGTTTAATGATCAATGAACAATAAACAATGAAGAATGAACAAGGATCAATGATCATTGAAGAATAAACGATGAAGAATGAGCAAGGATCAATGATCAATAAACAATAAATGATGAAGAACTAAAAAAGATCAATTATCATTGAAGAATAAACGATGAAGAATGAACAAGGATCAATAAAGAATGAACTATGAAGAATTAACAAGGACTAATGATCAATGAATAATATATGATGAAGAATACACAAGTATTAATGATGAATGAACAATGAAGAATGAACGATAAATAAGGATCAATGATCATTGAAGATTGAACGATGAAGAATGAACAAGGGTCAATGATCAATGAACAATAATCGATGAAGAACGAACAAGGATTAATGATCAATGAACAAGGAACGATGAAGAATGAACAAGGATCAATGATCAATGAATAATGAACAAGGATCAATGATCAATGAAGAATGAACGCTGAAGAATGAACAAGAATGAATGATCTAATAAAAATGAAAAATGAAGAATGAAAAAGGATCAATGATCAATGAATAATGAAGGATGAAAAATGAACAAGGATCAACGATTATTGAACAATGAGCGATGAAAAGTGAAAAAGGTTTAATGATCAATGAACAATAAACGATGAAGAATGAACAAGGATCAATGATCATTGAAGAATAAACGATGAAGAATGAACAAGGATCAATGATTAATAAACAATAAATGATGAAGAACTAAAAAAGATCAATTATCATTGAAGAATAAACGATGAAGAATGAACAAGGATCAATAAAAAATGAACGATAAAGAATGAACAAGGATATATGATCAATGAACAATAAATGATGAACAATGCACAAGTATTAATGATAAATGAACAATGAAAAATGAACGATAAAAAAGGATCAATGATCATTAAAGATTGAAGGATGAAGAATGAACAAGGATCAATGATCAATGAACAATGATCAATGAAGAATGAACAAGGATCAATGATCATTGAAGAATAAACGATGAAGAATGAACAAGGATTAATGATCAATGAAGAATGAACAAGGATCAATGATGAATGAAGAATGAATGAAGAAGAACGAATAAGGTTCAATGATCAATGAACAATGAACAATGAACAATTAACAAGGATCAATCATCATTGAAGAATGAATGATGAAGAATGAACAAGGATCAATGATCATTGAATAATGAACGATGAAGAATGAACGAGGATCAATGATCAATGAAGAATTAACGATGAAGAATGAACAAGGATCAATGATAAAGTAAGAATGTACGATGAAGAATGAACAAGGATCAATGATCAATGAACAATAATCGATAAACAATGAACAAGGATTAATGATCAATGAACAATAAACAATGAAGAATGAACAAGGATCAATGATCATTGAATAATGAACGATGAAATATGAACAAGGATTAATGATCAATAAACAACAAACGATGAACAATGAACAATGATCAATGATCATTGGAGAATAAACGATGAAGAATGAACATGGATAAATAAAGAAAGAACGATGAAGAATGAACAAGGATCAATGATCAATGAACAATAAATGATGAACAATGCACAAGTATTAATGATGAATGAACAATGCAGAATGAACGATAAACTAGGATCAATGATCATTGAAGATTGAAGGATGAAGAATGAACAAGGATCAATGATCAACGAACAATGAACGATGAGCAATAAACAAGGATCAATGATAAATAAAGAATGAACGATGAAGAATGAACAATGATCAATGATAAACGATGAATGAACGATGAAGAATGAACAAGGATCATTGAGCAATGAACAATAAACGATGAAGAATGAACAAGGATTAATGATTAATGAACAATAAACGATGAAGAATGAACAAGGGTCAATGATCAATGAACAATGAACGATGAAGAATGAACAAGATTAATGATCAATGAACAATAAACGATTAGGAATGAACAAGGATCACTTATCATTGAAGAATAAATGACGAACAATGAACAAGGATCAATAAAGAATGAACGATTAAGAAGGAATAAGGATCCATGATCAAAGAACAACAAATAATTAACAATGCACAAGTATTAAAGATGAATGTACAATGAAGAATGAACAATAAACAAGGATCAATGATCATTGAAGATTGAACGATGAAGAATGAAGAAGGATCAATGATCAATGAACAATAATCGATGTACAACAAACAAGGATTAATGATCAATGAACAAGGAACGATGAAGAATGAACAAGGATCAATGATCAATGAAGAATGAACAAGGATCAATGATCAATGAAGAATGAACGATGAAGAATGAACAAGAATTAATGATCTATGAAAAATGAACAATGAAGAATGAACAAGGATCAATGATCAATGAAGAATGAACGATGAAGAATGAACAAGAATGAATGATCTATGAAAAATGAACAATGAAGAATGAACAAGGATCAATGATCAATGAAGAATGAACGATGAAAATTAACAAGGATCAACGATCATTGAACAATGAACAATGAAAAGTGAATAAGGTTTAATGATCAATGAACAATAAACGATGAAGAATGAACAAGGATCATTGATTATTGAAGAATAAACGATGAAGAATGAACAAGGATCAATGAATAATGAACAATAAACGATGAAGAACGAAAAAGGATAAATTATCATTGAAGAATAAGCGATTAAGAATGAACAAGGATCAATAAAGAATGAACGATGAAGAATGAACAAGGATCAATGATCAATGAACAATAAATGATGAACAATGAACAAGGATTAATGATAAATGAACAATAAAGAATGACCGATAAACAAGGATCAATGATCATTGATGAATGAACGATGAAGAATGAACAGTGATCAATGATCAATAAAAGATGAACGATGAACAATAACCAAGAACCAATAATCAATGAAGAATGAACGATGAAGAATGAACAAGGATTAATGATCAATGAAGAATGAACAAGAATGAATGATCTATGAACAATGAACAATGAAGAATGAACAAGGATCAATGATCAATGAAGAATGAACGATGAAAAATGAACAAGGATGAACGAACATTGAACAATGAACGATGAAAAGTGAATAAGGTTTAATGATCAATGAACAATAAACGATGAAGAATGAACAAGGATCATTGATTATTGAAGAATAAACGATGAACTATGAACGATCAATGAACAATGAACAATAAACGATGAAGAACGAAAAAGGATCAATTATCATTGAAGAATAAACGATGAAGAATGAACAATGATCAATGATCAATAAACAATGAACGATGAACAATAACCAAGAACCAATAATGAATGATCTATAAAGAATGAACGATGAAGAATGAACAAGAATGAATGATCTATGAAAAATGAACAATGAAGAATGAACAAGGATCAATGATCAATGAAGAATGAAAGATGAAAAATGAACAAGGATCAACGATCATTGAACAATGAACGATGAAAAGTGAACAAGGTTTAATGATCAATGAACAGTAGACGATGAAGAATGCACAAGGATCAATGATCATTGAAGAATAAACGATGAAGAATGAATTAGGATCAATGATCAATGAACAATAAACGATGAAGAACGAACAAGGATCAATCATCATTGAAGAAAAAACCTATGAAGATTAAACAAGGATCAAGAAAGAATGAACAATGAAGAATGAACAAGGATCAATGATCAATAAACAATAAATGATAACAATGAACCAAGATAAATGATAAATGAACAATGAATAATGAACGATGGAAAATGTACAAGGATCAATTATGAATGAAAAATGAACGATGGAGATTGAACAACAATCAATGATCAAAGAAGATTGAACGATGGAGAATGAACAAGTATTAATTATAAATGAAAAATGAACAAGGATCAATGATGAATGAAGAATGAACGATGAAGGATGACCAAGGATCAATGATCAATGAACAATGAACGATGAACAATGAACAAGCATTAATGAAAATTGAAGAATGAATGATGAACAATGAACAAGGATCAATGATCGATAAAGAATGAACGATGAACAATGGAAGAGGATCAATGATCAATGAAGAATTAACGATGAAGAATGAACAACGATCAATGATAAATGACGGATGAACGATGAAGAATAAACAAGGATCAATGATCAATGAACAATAAACGATGAACAATGAACAAGGATTAATGATCAATGAACAATGAACAATGAAGAATGAACAAGGATTAATGATCATTAAACAATGAATGATGAAGAATGAACAAGGATTAATGATCAATGAACAATAAACGATGAGGAATGAACAAGGATCAATCATCATTGAAGAATAAACGATGAAGAATGAACTAGGATCACTGATCAATGAACATTAAACGATGAAGAACGAACAAGGATCAATCATCATTGAAGAATAAACGATGAAGAATGAACACGGATCAATAAAAAATGAACAATGAAGAATGAACAAGGATCAATGATCAATAAACAATAAATGATAAAAATGAACAAGGATAAATGATAAATGAACAATGAAGAATGAACGATGGAAAATGAACAAGGATCAATTATTAATGAAAAATGAACGTTGGAGATTGAACAACAATCAATGATCAAAGAAGAATGAACGATGAAGAATGAACAAAGATTAATTATAAATGAAGAATAAACAAGGATCAATGATGAATGAAGAATGAAAGATGAAGGATGACCAAGGATCAATGATCAATGAACAATGAACGATGAACAATGAACAAGCATCAATGAACATTGAAGAATGAATGATGAAGAATGAACCCATCAATGATCGATAAAGAATGAACGATGAACAATGGAAGAGGATCAAAGATCAATGAAGAATGAACGATGAAGAATGAACAACGATCAATGATAAATGACGGATGAACGATGAAGAATAAACAAGGATCAATGATTTTTTGAACAATAAATCATGAACAATGAACAAGGATTAATGATAATTGAACAATGAACAATGAAGAATGAATAAGGATCAATGATCATTGAACAATGAATGATGAAGAATGAACAAGGATTAATGATCAATGAACAACAAACGATGAGGAATGAACAAGGATCAATGATCATTTAAGAATAAACGATCACCAAGGAACAAGGATCAATGATCAATGAACAATAAATGATGAACAATGCACAAGTATTAATGATGAATGAACAATGAAGAATGAACGGTAAACAAGGATCAATGATCATTGAAGATTGAACGATGATCAATTAACAATGAACGATGAACAATGAACAAGGATCAATGATCAATGAAGAATGATCGACGAAGACTGAACAAAGATCAATGATCAATGAAGAATGAACGATGAAGAATGAACAAGGATAAATGATAAATGAACAATAATCGATGAACAATGAATAAGGATTAATCATCAATGAACAAGGAACGATGAACAATGAGCAAGGATTAATGATCGCTAGAGAATGAATGAAGAAGAATGAACAAGGATCAATGATCTATGAAGAATGAACAAGGATCAATCATCTATGAAGAATGAACGATGAAGGATTAACAAGAATGAATGATCTATGAAAAATGAACGTTGAAGAATGCACAAGGATCGATGATCAATGATGAATGAACGATAAAAAATGCACAAGGATCAATGATCATTGAACAATGAACGATGAAATGTGAACAAGGTTTAATGATGAATGAATAATGAACGATGAAGAATGAACAAGGATCAATGATCATTGAAGAATAAACGATGAAGAATGAACAAGGATCAATGATCAATGAACAATAAATGATGAAGAACAAAAAAAGATCAATTATCATTGAAGAATAAACGATGAAGAATGAACAAGAATCAATAAAGAATGAAGGATGAAGAATGAACAAGGATTAATTATCAATGAACAATCAACGAAGAGGAATGAACAAGGATCAATGATCATTGAAGAATAAATGACGAAGAATGAACAAGGATCAATAAAGAATGAACGATTAAGACGGAATAAGGATCAATGATCAATGAACAATAAATGATTAACAATACACAAGTATTAAAGATGAGTGTACAATGAAGAATGAACAATAAACAAGGATCAATGATCATTGAAGATTTAACGATGAAGAATGAACAAGGATCAATGATCAATGAACAATAATCGATGTACAACAAACAAGGATTAATGATCAATGAACAAGGAACGATGAAGAATGAACAAGGAGCAATGATCAATGAAGAATGAACAAGGATCAATGATCAATGAAGAATGAACGATGAAGAATGAACAAGAATTAATGATATATGAAAAATGAACAATGAAGAATGAACAAGGATCAATGATCAATGAAGAATGAACGATGAAGAATGTACAAGAATGAATGATCTATGGAAAATGAACAATGAAGAATGAACAAGGATCAATGATCAATGAAGAATGAACGATGAAAAATTAACAAGGATCAACGATCATTGAACAATGAACAATGAAAAGTGAATAAGGTTTAATGATCAATGAACAATAAACGATGAAGAATGAAGAAGGATCATTGATTATTGAAGAATAAACGATGAAGAATGAACAAGGATCAATGAACAATGAAGAATAAACGATGAAGAACAAAAAAGGATCAATTATCATTGAAGAATAAACGATGAAGAATGAACAAGGATCAATAAAGAATAAACGATGAAGAATGAACAAGGATCAATGATCAATAAACAATAAATGATGAACAATGAACAAGGATTAATGATAAATGAACAATAAAGAATGACCGATAAACAAGGATCAATGATCATTGAAGAAGGAACGATGTAGAATGAACAATAATCAATGATCAATAAACAATGAACGATGAACAATAACCAAGAACCAATAATCAATGAAGAATGAACGATGAAGAATGAAAAAGGATCAATGATCAAAGAACAATAATTGATGAACAATGAACAAGGATTAATCATCAATGAACAAGGAATGATGAAGAATGAGCAAGGATTAATGATCACTAAAGAATGAATGAAGAAGAATGAACAAGGATCAATCATCTATGAAGAATGAACGATGAAGGATTAACAAGAATGAATGTGTTGGCCTCTTAAGGTTTTGATGATGACTTCACTTTTAAATAAACAAACATATTTTTAGAGATTGTTTTGTAGGTATATATCCGATTTTGTTGAATCGTTGATGAAGCCTATGACTTGGTTCGTGGAAGATGTACGTGTCTTAGAATATCCAAGAAGTTAGATAAATGCTTAGGATGTTAAAAGTAGACAGACGGTCTACTGTTCCCAAAGTTGATAATCTGACAGAAGTTGTAGATGGAGACAGTACACTGTTCCCACGTCGCAGGTCTGGAGAATAACATCGACTGGAAAATTGCGAATTAATTATTTTCTTTTTTTAAGTTGATGTAATGGTTTAGAATTAATTTAATTTCTTAAATTAATTAGTAAGTTATTTGGCAAATCTATTTTTAGGTTTTCTAAAAATAGCCCAAGACTTTTTCTTAATTAGATTTAGATCTCCTATTTTTTAGGATCTTATGTTTTTAACTCCTATGCTGTTTTTAGCATTAAGGAAACTGATTTTTCTTTGAGCAAATGACAGCCGGACACTTTCATAATTCCACCACCTTTTATTTTGAGAACGTGGGGAAGTGGAGGTATGTGGGAGATAGTGGACGTTATGCTTATGGTAACTGCTGGCTGTTCCCTCTATAAATAGAAGGGACTTTGCTCGAACCAAAATCAATCCAAGAGGATCCAAGAGAATAAAAGAGTGTCCATAAAAGGGAGAACATCTTAAGAAAAATATTTTCAGTTTTCCAATGCCAATTAATTTATTATATTTTTGTTAAGTAATTATTTTAATTGTAATCCTCTTGAGAATTCGCCTTGTAAGGGTTAATGAGTGTTTTGTTGTAATTAGACTTGTGGGAAGTCTAAGGGAATAGAGAAGAGAAACGTGAGAAGAGAAAGAGAAGGAGAAAGTAGAGAAAGAGAATCAGGCCTAGAGTAGAGAAGCTTCAAGTGAAGCAAACATTGTTTTGTGTAATTGTAATTGATTGCCTAAACATAGTGAGAATTTTGAAATCCCGGGGGGTCGTGGTTTTTCCTTCTTATTAGGCCAAGAAGGTTTCCACGTAAAATCTTGTGTCTCTTTTTATTTCTTGCTTCTTAAGTTTAAGTTTTATTTTGTTTGTTAAAATTCCGCAAGTTAGAGCAAAAACGTAGTACAATTCAATACACAACAATTCACCCCCCCTCTTGTTGCATTTGATAATCTCTTCATATTCCAACAATTGGTATCGGACCCCTGTTCCTCATTTAATCAGGAAACCCTGAGAGCAGTATCCTGTTCCCACAGAGATGTTGAAGATGAACGAGCGCATGGAAGAGGGGTACTCCACACAAAGGCACCCATGTTTGATGGGAAATTCTATACTTACTGGAAAAATAGAATGGAAATCTTCATAAAGGCCGAAAACTATCAAGTTTGGAGAGTTATTGAAGTTGGAGACTTTGAGGTGACGACCATCAACTCCAATAACGAAGCTATTCCAAAACCAATCACTGAATACGAAAAAGAATATTTTCAAAAGATGGAGATGAACGCTCTTGTTATCAAATTGCTTCACTGTGGTCTTGGACCCAATGAACACAATCGTATAATGGGTTGCAAAACTGCTAAGCAAATTTGGGACCTGCTGGAAGTTACCCATGAAGGTACTAGTGAAGTGAAGCGATCCAAGATTGACCTCCTAATGTCCAAATATGAAAGGTTCGTTATGGAACCTAGAGAGAACATTCAAGAGATGTTCACCAGGTTCACAAATATCACGAATGAATTGGTCTCTCTTGGTAAGATCATTCTCGTTGATGAACAAGTTAGGAAAATACTTAGGAGTCTTCCTCAAGACGAACGCTGGAGAGCTAAGGTCACAGCCATTCAGGAATCGAAAGATTTCACCAAGTTTAATTTGGAAGAGTTGGCTGGTTCCCTCATGACTCATGAATTGCATTTGGGAACAGCTGACAGTTCCCGAAACAAAGGACTGGCTCTGGCAGCAGATGATAGTGAAGAATCAGAAGCTGGGGAAGAGGAAGCTGCTATGTTGGCACGAAAATTCAAAAAATTCTTCAGGAACAGCAGATATGGAAATCAAAGGAATAATAAAGAAAAAGGAACTGCTAACATGAAGAAAAATTTTGAATGCCACAAATGTAAAAGTACTGACCACTTCATCAAAGATTGCCCTCTATGGAAGAATGAGAAGGGCAAGGGAAAGACAAGAGAAGCTGGAAGGATGCCTAAACAAGGAAACTTCAGAACTGATTTTCGAAAAGCTATGATCGCAGCTTGGGGTGATAGTGAAAGCGAAGCTGAAACTGAAGCGCCAATAGAGGAAGAAACCGCAAATATGTGTCTCATGGCATCTCATGAAGAGTCTAAGGAAAATGAGGTAATGTCTTCTAGTCCATCTCCTAAACAACTGTCAAATTTAAGTAAGAATAAATTAATCAAATTGCTGTTAGAGACACAAGAAAAGTTGAATGAAAAAACAACTAAGTGTCTCCAAATTGAGAAAGACCTTAACTTAAGTAAAGATCATATCTCATACCTAAATTCCTTTAGGATCGATGGGCAAAGTAGATTTTTTGATTTGTTAGATAAGAATATCATTTTAAAAGAACAATTGGAGAAATTAAAGCAGGATTTCATTATTCTTAACATTGAATTAAATCAAAACAAATTGCTAGGATTAAAATTGGTTGAAAATGATAAAACCACTCATGTGTTTAGCACGGAATTTCAAGAAATAAAATTAAAATTAGAATCATATGAAAAAGAAAATAAGTTTCTAAAAGATCAAATTAACTTAAGAGGAAAAGGGAAAATCAATGAAGTTCCCAAATGGATTCTTAATGCTAAAAAAACCAAGAGTAAAGAAGGTCTAGGTTATGTTAAGAATGAAAAAAGGAAAAAGGTCTATGTAGATCTCCCTAGTAGTAAAATCTGTTCCTTTTGTGGTAAAAATGGACACCAAAAATATCAATGTGTAAAAAAGGAACAACACACTAAAGCAAATGAAACTTATGTCGAATGCATATGGATTGAGAAACATGATTCAAATTTAATCGACAGGGAACCCAAGGCTGACTGGGTTCCTAAAACTAACCATTAGTTTGCTTTACAGGCTCAAGTGAGGGGGAACAACTCATGGTATCTCGACAGTGGGTGTTCCAAGCACATGACGGGTGATAAATCTAGATTTCTCTCACTTGAAGCGTATGATGGGGGAACTGTAACCTTCGGTGATAATATGAAGGGTAAAATAATCGCCAAAGGAAAAGTTGGAAGGTCAAGCTCCCATGCCATTGACAATGTATTTTTAGTCGAGAATCTAAAACACAATCTTTTAAGTATTTCTCAATTTTGTGACAAAGGTAACTCTGTTAAGTTTACTTCTGAACGATGTATAATTTCTAGGAACAACACAGGATACCCTGTACTAGAGGGAATCAGAAAAGGGAACACCTATGTGGTGGACCTGGACACTGTTCCCAGAAACAGTCTAACGTGTTTAAGCGTTATAGAAGAAGACCCACTTCTTTGGCACAAGCGTCTAGGTCATGCTAGCTATTCATTGATTAACACCTTAAGATTAAAAGACCTAGTAAGAGGATTACCAGCAATAAAATTCCTCAAAAATGAAATTTGTGATCCTTGTGCTAAAGGAAAACAAGTGCGGTCATCCTTTAAATCAAAGTTTTTGGTGACTACCTCTAGACCATTAGAATTAATTCATATGGATCTATGTGGACCTATGAGAACACAAAGTCGTAGTGGCAAAAAATATGTGTTTGTCATAGTTGATGATTTTAGTAGATTTACTTGGACCTTATTTTTAGTAAGCAAAGATGAAGCTTTCGATGAGTTTGTATCTTTGGCTAATAAAATACAAAAATCTACCAATAATTTAATTGTTCACATCAGATCGGATCATGGCAAAGAATTTGAAAATTCAAACTTTATGAATTATTGCAATGAACATGATCACAATTTTTCCGCTCCTAGAACACCACAACAAAATGGAATCGTAGAAAGGAAAAATAGAACCCTAGAAGAAATGGCTAGAACTATGTTGATTGCTAGTGGTCTACCTAGAAATTTTTGGGCCGAAGCCGTTAATACTGCATGCTATATCTTGAATCGTGTGTTAATAAGACCAATCACTTCTAAGACACCCTATGAATTGCTCAAAGGTGTCAAACCCAATATTTCCTATTTTCGTGTGTTTGGATGCAAATGTTTTGTTCATGTGAATGGTAAACGAAATATAGGTAAGTTTGATGAAAGAAGTGATGAAGCAGTATTCCTCGGTTATTCATCACATAGCAAAGCTTACAGAGTTTATAATAAGAGAACAATGTGCGTAGAGGAATCTATTCACATAATTTTTGATGAAACTAACTTTTCAACAAGTGAACAGGAAATAAAAAATATCAAAATAGGTCTTGCAAATTTAGAAGATGATGAAGATATGAAGGTGCAAGATCAAGGAACAGCAGGTGAACAGTCGATACAAGAAGATGCAGGAGAAACTGACCAAATCCAGGAACTGCCAACTCAACAGGACCAGCAGACTGTTCCCAATCCAGCTGTTCCCGCAGATGACCAAGATGATCCAGTAGCTGAACAAAATGCAAATCAAGATGCTGAATCAGAACATGCTACTGTTCCCTCCAGAGAATTTGTGCCCAAACCTTGGAAATATCAAAGTTATCATCCTCTTGATTTGATTATAAGTGATATGAATAAGGGAACACAAACTAGATCCCAACTGAGAAACTTTTGTGCACACTTTGTGTTCCTATCATCACTTTAAACCCAAAAATCACGAATAAGCTCTAAAGGATTCCGAATGGATAGTAGCCATGCAAGATGAATTAAATGAATTTGAAAGAAATAAAGTGTGGCACTTAGAACCCAAACCAAAAGGCAAGAAGGTAATTGGTTTGAAATGGGTATTTCGGAATAAGCTAGATGAGCATGGAATAATTGTAAGAAACAAAGCAAGACTCGTGGTCAAAGGGTACAATCAACAAGAAGGTATTGATTATACTGAGACATTTGCTCCGGTAGCAAGGTTAGAGGCTATTAGAATTTTAATTTCTTTTGCTGCATTTATGAACTTTAAGTTATATCAAATGGATGTGAAATGTGCTTTCTTAAATGGTTTTCTTGATGAAGAAGTTTTTATTGAACAACCTCCAGGTTTTGAGAACACCTCTTGTCTTGATCATGTCTACAAGCTTGACAAAGCTTTATATGGCTTGAAGCAAGCTCCTAGGCAATGGTATGAAAGACTATCAAAGTTTTTGATTCAAAATAACTTTGTTAGAGGAAAAATCGACAAAACCTTGTTCTTTAAGAATAAAGGTTCTCATATTTTGGTTGTTCAAATTTATGTTGATGATATTATTTTTGGTGCTACTAATGATTTATTATGTAAGGAATTTGCTAACCTAATGGGCATAGAATTTGAAATGAGCATGATGGGAGAACTAAATTTCTTCCTTGGTTTACAAATTAAACAAACTGAAAATGGTATTTTTATTCATCAAGAAAAATACATAAAAGAACTTCTAAAGAAATATGGACTAAGCAACGCTAAAACCAACCATACACCAATGGCTACAAATGTTAGATTAGATGAAGACCTAAAAGGAACTAACGTAGATCAAACAATGTATCGAGGCATGATAGGTTCCTTATTATATCTAACTGCAAGTAGACCCGATATTTCATTTAGTGTTGGTTTATGTGCTAGATTTCAATCAAATCCTAAAGAATCACATCTCACGGCAGTCAAACGAATTTTAAGATATTTGAAGGGAACAGACGACTTGTCCTTATTTTATCCAAAATGTGATGTTTATGATTTAAAAGGTTTTAGTGATGCAGATTATGCAGGTGATCTAGTTAATAGAAAAAGCACGTCAGGTATGGTACAATTTCTAGGCTCTTGTTTAGTTTCATGGAGTTCCAAGAAACAAAACACGGTTGCATTATCTACAGCCGAAGCTGAATACGTGGCAGCAGCAGCTTACTGTTCCCAAATGCTTTGGATAAAACAGCAACTAAGAGATTTTGGTATTAAATTTGAATGTATTCCTATTTATTGTGATAATACCAGTGCCATATGTATATCTAAAGATCCAGTGCATCATTCACGAGCTAAACATATACATATTAGACATCATTTTCTTAAGGATAACGTAGAACACAAAAATATTGTATTAAAGCATGTCAATACTAATGAACAAGTTGCAGACATTCTGACCAAACCGCTTCCAAGGGAACAATATGAAAAGATGAGATTGGAACTTGGTATGATCAAGCTCCACTAAAGTTGGTTGCATAAAATGTCCAATGAAGCATCATAAAAAAAAAAAGGGTCAGGAATCAACCTCAAAGTTTTGATTGAAAATCAATTATTGCATGGATCAGGTAAACACGTAATGAAGTTTGTACTATGAATATTTTCTTGTTTGCATGTTGTTAGTTTGATCAGACCACAGCAATATGTTCGTTATTTTCTTTATAATTTTTTTTTATCATAATTCATCATTTTTTTTATTTTGTTTTCATATTTTACTTTAATATTCACAATTTATTCATATTTCACATTTTTCTTAAAAATGTACGGCCAACTAAAATTAAAAACAATAGGAAACGGTTTTCAATCCCATCACTTCAAAATCCTTCCATATCAAACGCAATGATTAGAACATTAAAGGGATTGGACTTGAGGTAACCGTCACTTCACCGCTTTATTAACCTTTCCCGTACTTCACACTTCACACGTCTTCTTCAAAAACCGTCTCAAGAAACCGTCCCCCTTCTTCTTTCAACCTTTCAAAATTCAAACATGAAAACTCCAAAATCAAGCAAGAAAACGCCTAAATCAGGAAAGAAAGCCTCTAAATCTCACCAAAACATCCAGCCAAAACCCTTAAAAATTGTTCATCCACCCCCATTATTGAACGCTGCACCATCACCATCCCAAGAAACCACTGAAAATGTTGGAACAAAACGCAAAATATTCTCACCAAAAAGTGAATCATCCTCCAAAGCGGTCAAGCGTTTGAAGCAAGTTGATCCTAACAGTGCTGAAGAGATTGCAAAGGAAATGTCTGTCGGATTTGGGGTAGATAAGTACTGGTATGACTCTACACACTTTCCTCAACTTCATACTATTTTAAAATTTCAAGAATGGGAGGTTTTGATGACTGAGTATAGTTGTAATCCCATTTTCCCAAACATTATGCGAGAGTTTATTTCAAACTTCTCCAACGAATGTGGAATGTGTTCTAGTATGGTTAGGAACATGAAATTAGAGTTTAACAGCGCTTTGTTGGCAGATTGGTTCAATATTCCGAATGTTGGTTTTGATACATACTGTGTTGGTACTAAGATAGTTTTTTCTGGAATAAATGAAAAAACGATTTTTAAGTTTTTAGGGGTTGAACAAAAAAGGGGTAAAATCAGTCACAATGTCTTGTCTCCATTGCATAAATTACTCTATAATGTAACACGAAGATTCATCTTGCCCCGAAACTCTAAGAGGAGTGAGGTGAGTCTACGTGATGCAACTTTGATTTATTGCATGGACAATCAAATAAAAATAAATTTTCCATCTTTGATGATATCGCATTTATCTGACTGTATTGAGAAAAAGAATGTTGTTGGCTATGGTGGGCTGTTGACTTGGATTTTCAGAAAGTTTGGTGTACCATTGGATGGGCTGGAGTTCCCAATGGGTCCCAATATGAAAATTGGTGCACGGTGTCTGAAAAATTTGCATCTCCAATTAAATGATGAAGGGGTGTTAATAAATGAATTAGAAGAAGTAATTGATGTAGGTTCTGATGAGGAGGAAATGGAGGAAGAAGAAGAAGAAATTGAAAAAGAAGTAAAAATAAAGAAAGAAAAAGGAGAAGAAAAAGAAAAAGAAAATGAAAAAGATGAAGAAGTAGAGGAGGAAGAATAAGGACCTGTTCCCACTGAAGAAGGAAAAGAGAGGGAACAGGAGGAGGGGACAAGAACTGAGGGGGAACAAGGAGAGGAAGAAGCTTTAGGAGAAGAATTGCCTCATGATCTCTGTCATGATTCCAGTGATGAAGAGGTTGTGATTGCCTTAAGGAGGAAGGGTAAAGCTATTCAAAGAAAGAGTAGGAGGCTTGCTTCAAAACGTAAGGCTGCAATGGTTGATGATATCACTGAAACCATTCCTGAGCCTACTTCAAATGAACCTCCCTCCCCCAAGCCAACCACATCATCACCACATCACAATCCATCACCACCTCCATCACCAATACAGTCTACACCACCACCTTTTCAGTCACACACTTCACCTGATGTAGGTTGTACTAACTATGATTCTGTTCCTGCAGCTTCTTTAGACTCTGTCCTCTCTAAACTAAATGACCTCCAGTCTCACTTCCTTGCATTTCAAGACGAAACTCGTGTCTCCCTTGCTTCAATTGTTGATCAGCTTAACCAGATGGAGAGCCGTCTTGGTGCCAAGTTGGACACAGTAGAAGTACAGACTGAGTTCGTTGATGAAGAAGAGACTGCTCCCTGATCCCTCTTACTATATGCTTTTATGATTTGTTGGCTGTAATATTAATCAAACAACTTCACTTTTTAGTCTTTGTACCATGTGAGGTACAAAGTTGTATTGTTGAACAATTGCTACTTTTCTTTCTTTGCTTTTATTAATGGTCTGTGACAACTAACTATATGCAGGTTTGATTTTTATTCATGGCACTTACTTTTATTATTGATTCTTGTTTTCATCACTGACAAATCTTTATGGTTTGTGCTGAGGTTTGATAACCACTAATTCTTTTTGATTGATGACAAAAGGGGGAAGATTATGCACAAACTTAAGAAGAGCAGTGAATACACAGTAACATATCTTGATTGATTTATATTGTTTCTTATTGATGATAATGTTATTGATGATAATGTGCTGAGTTTATGCTAGCTTAATGATTATCAGTGTTTTCAAGTTGATGGATATTTACTTGTTTTTGTAAATTTGTTTTCAAGTTGTTTTTGGTTGAAAATACTTAATAATTTGTGTTAGTTTTATTATGTTAGTTTAATTATGTCAGTTTAATTAATTTCAGTTTATTTCATTTAAGTTTTAGATTAATTAATTTTGAAAAGTTTTTAAAATATATTTGATATTATGGAGTAAATTGTTTTATTGTGAATGCTTGGTAAATTATATTGTAACGAGTTGATTTGCTAAGTTATTTAGAGTTGCTTTAATCTCTAGTATGCTCTAAGAATTTTGTTTTACTCTATTTTACTTAAGTTTGTTTATAAAGTTTGTCCTCATCAAAAAGGGGGAATTTGTTGGCCTCTTAAGGTTTTGATGATGACTTCACTTTTAAATAAACAAACATATTTTTAGAGATTGTTTTGTAGGTATATATCCGATTTTGTTGAATCGTTGATGAAGCCTATGACTTGGTTCGTGGAAGATGTACGTGTCTTAGAATATCCAAGAAGTTAGATAAATGCTTAGGATGTTAAAAGTAGACAGACGGTCTACTGTTCCCAAAGTTGATAATCTGACAGAAGTTGTAGATGGAGACAGTACACTGTTCCCACGTCGCAAGTCTGGAGAATAACATCGACTGGAAAATTGCGAATTAATTATTTTCTGTTTTTAAGTTGATGTAATGGTTTAGAATTAATTTAATTGCTTAAATTAATTAGTAAGTTAATTGGCAAATCTATTTTTAGGTTTTCTAAAAATAGCCCAAGACTTTTTCTTAATTAGGTTTAGATCTCCTATTTTTTAGGATCTTATGTTTTTAACTCCTATGCTATTTTTAGCATTAAGGAAACTGATTTTTCTTTGAGCAAATGACAGCCGGACACTTTTATAATTCCACCACCTTTTGTTTTGAGAACGTGGGGTAGTGGAGGTATGTGTGAGATAGTGGACGTTATGCTTATGGTAACTGCTGGCTGTTCCCTCTATAAATAGAAGGGACTTTGCTCGAACCAAAATCAATCCAAGAGGATCCAAGAGAATAAAAGAGTGTCCATAAAAGGGAGAACATCTTAAGAAAAATATTTTCAGTTTTCCAATGCCAATTAATTTATTATATTTTTCTTAAGTAATTATTTTAATTGTAATCCTCTTGAGAATTGGCCTTGTTTTGTTGTAATTAGACTTGTGGGAAGTCTAAGGGAATAGAGAAGAGAAACGTGAGAAGAGAAAGAGAAGGAGAAAGTAGAGAAAGAGAATTAAGCCTAGAGTAGAGAAGCTTCAAATGAAGCAAACATTGTTTTGTGTTATTGTAATTGATTGCCTAAACATAGTGAGAATTTTGAAATCCCGGGGGGTCGTGGTTTTTCCTTCTTATTAGGCCAAGAAGGTTTCCACGTAAAATCTTTGTCTCTTTTTATTTCTTGCTTCTTAAGTTTAAGTTTTATTTTGTTTGTTAAAATTCCGCAAGTTAGAGCAAAAACGTAGTACAATTCAATACACAACAATTCACCCCCCCTCTTGTTGCATTTGATCATCTCTTCATATTCCAACAGAATGATCTATGAAAAATGAACGTTGAAGAATGCACAAGGATCAATGATCAATGATGAATGAACGATAAAAAATGAACAAGGATCAATGATCATTGAACAATGAACGATGAAATGTGAAAAAGGTTTAATGTTGAATGAATAATAAACGATGAAGAATGAACAAGGATCAATGATCATTGAAGAATAAACGATGAAGAATGAACAAGGATCAATGATCAATGAACAATAAATGATGAAGACGAAAAAAGATAAATTATCATTGAAGAATAAACGATGAAGAATGAACAAGGATCAATAAAGAATGAACGATGAAGAATGAAGAAGGATTAATTATCAATGAACAATCGACGAAGAGGATTGAACAAGGATCAATGATCATTGAAAAATAAATGACGAAGAATGAACAAGGATCAATAAAGAATGAACGATTAAGAAGGAATAAGGATCAATGATCGATGAACAATAAATGATTAACAATGCACAAGTATTAAAGATGAATGTACAATGAAGAATGAACAATAAACAAGGATCAGTGATCATTGAAGATTGAACGATGAAGAATGAACAATGATCAATGATCAATGAACAATAATCGATGTACAACAAACAAGGATTAATGATCAATGAACAAGGAACGATGTAGAAATGAACAAGGAGCAATGATCAATGAAGAATGAACAAGGATCAATGATCAATGAAGAATGAACGATGAAGAATGTACAAGAATGAATGATCTATGGAAAATGAACAATGAAGAATGAACAAGGATCAATGATCAATGAAGAATGAACGATGAAAAATTAACAAGGATCAACGATCATTGAACAATGAACGATGAAAAGTGAATAAGGTTTAATGATCAATGAACAATAAACGATAAAGAATGAACAAGGATCATTGATTATTGGAGAATAAACGATGAAGAATGAACGATCAATGAACAATGAACAATAAACGATGAAGAACGAAAAAGAATCAATTATCATTGAAGAATAAACGATGAAGAATGAACAAGGATCAATAAAGAATGAACGATGAAGAATGAACAAGGATCAATGATCAATGAACAATAAATGATGAACAATGAACAAGGATTAATGATAAATGAACAATAAAGAATGACCGATAAACAAGGATCAATGATCATTGAAGAAGGAACGATGTAGAATGAACAATGATCAATGATCAATAAACAATGAACGATGAACAATAACCAAGAACCAATAATCAATGAAGAATGAACGATGAAGAATGAACAAGGATCAATGACCAATGAAGAATGAACAATAATGAATGATCTATGAAATATGAACAATGAAGAATGAACAAGGATCATTGATCAATGAAGAATGAACGATGAAAAATGAACAAGGATCAACGATCATTGAACAATGAACGATGAAAATTGAATAAGGTTTAATGATCAATGAACAATAAACGATAAAGAATGAACAAGGATCATTGATTATTGAAGAATAAACGATGAAGAATGAACGATCAATGAACAATGAACAATAAACGATGAAGAACGAAAAAGAATCAATTATCATTGAAGAATAAACGATGAAGAATGAACAAGGATCAATAAAGAATAAACGATGAAGAATGAACAAGGATCAATGATCAATGAACAATAAATGATGAACAATGAACAAGGATTAATGATAAATGAACAATAAAGAATGACCGATAAACAAGGATAAATGATCATTGTAGAATGAACGATGAAGAATGAAGAATGATCAATGATCAATAAACAATGAACGATGAACAATAACCAAGAACAAATAATCAATGAAGAATGAACGATGAAGAATGAAAAAGGATCAATGATCAATGAAGAATGAACAAGAATGAATGATCTATGAAAAATGAACAATGAAGAATGAACAAGGATCAATGATCAATGAAGAATGAACGATGAAAAATTAACAAGGATTAACGATCATTGAACAATGAACGATGAAAAGTGAATACGGTTTAATGATCAATGAATAATAAACGATGAAAAATGAACAAGGATCATTGATTATTGAAGAATAAACGATGAAGAATGAACAAGGATCAATGAACAACGAAGAATAAACGATGAAGAACGAAAAAGGATCAATTATCATTGAAGAATAAACGATGAAGAATGAACAAGGATCAATAAAGAATGAACGATGAAGAATGAACAAGGATCAATGATCAATGAACAATAAATGATGAACAATGAACAAGGATTAATGATAAATGAACAATAAAGAATGACCGATAAACAAGGATCAATGATCATTGAAGAAGGAACGATGTAGAATGAACAATGATCAATGATCAATAAACAATGAACGATGAACAATAACAAAGAACCAATAATCAATGAAGAATGAACGATGAAAAATGAACAAGGATCAATGACCAATGAAGAATGAACAAGAATGAATGATCTATGAAATATGAACAATGAAGAATGAACAAGGATCATTGATCAATGAAGAATGAACGATGAAAAATGAACAAGGATCAACGATCATTGAACAATGAACGATGAAAAGTGAATAAGGTTTAATGATTAATGAACAATAAACGATGAAGAATGAACAAGGATCATTGATTATTGAAGAATAAACGATGAAGAATGAACGATCAATGAACAATGAAGAATAAACGATGAAGAACGAAAATGAATCAATTATCATTGAAGAATAAATGATGAAGAATGAACAAGGATCAATAAAGAATGAACGATGAAGAATGAACAAGGATCAATGATCAATGAACAATAAATGATGAACAATGAACAAGGATTAATGATAAATGAACAATAAAGAATGACCGATAAACAAGGATAAATGATCATTGTAGAATGAACGATGAAGAATGAACAATGATCAATGATCAATAAACAATGAACGATGAACAATAACCAAGAACCAATAATCAATGAAGAATGAACGATGAAGAATGAACAAGGATCAATGATCAATGAAGAATGAACAAGAATGAATGATCTATGAAAAATGAACAATGAAGAATGAACAAGGATCAATGATCAATGAAGAATTAACGATGAAAAATGAACAAGGATCAACGATCATTGAACAATGAACGATGAAAAGTGAATAAGGTTTAATGATCAATGAACAATAAATGAT
The DNA here is from genome assembly GCF_026212465.1 of Amaranthus tricolor. NCBI lineage: Eukaryota > Viridiplantae > Streptophyta > Magnoliopsida > Caryophyllales > Amaranthaceae > Amaranthus > Amaranthus tricolor. The sequence continues at coordinate 7,032,738 of NC_080052.1, read as the reverse complement.
GAAGAATGAACAAGGATCATTGATTATTGAAGAATAAACGATGAAGAATGAACGATCAATGAACAATGAACAATAAACGATGAAGAACGAAAAAGGATCAATTATCATTGAAGAATAAACGATGAAGAATGAACAAGGATCAATAAAGAATGAACGATGAAGAATGAATAAGGATCAATGATCAATGAACAATAAATGATGAACAATGAACATGGATTAATGATAAATGAACAATAAAGAATGGCCGATAAACAAGGATCAATGATCATTGAAGAATGAACGATGAAAAATGAACAATGATCAATGATCAATAAACAATGAACGATGAACAATAACCAAGAACCAATAATCAATGAAGAATGAACGATGAAGAATGAACAAGGATCAATGATCAATGAACAATAAAAGATGAATAATGAACAAGGATCAATGATCAGTGAAGAATGAACGATGAAGAATGAACAAGCATCAATGATCAATAAAGAATGATCGATGAAGAATGAACAAGGATTAATTATCAATGAAGAATGAACAAGGATCAATGATTAATGAAGAATGAATGATGAAGAATGAAAAAGGATCAATGAACAATGAACAATAATCGATGAACAATGAACAAGGATTAAGGATCAATGAACAAGGAACGATGAAGAATCAGGAAGGATTAATGAACAATAAAGAAAGAACGATTAAGAATGAACAAGAATCAATGATCAATGAAGAATGAACAAGGATCAATGATCTATAAAGAACGAACGCTGAAGAATGAACAAGAATGAATGATCTATGAAAAATGAACAATGAAGAATGAACAAGGTTCAATGATCAATGAAGAATTAACGATGAAAAATGAACAAGGATAACCGATCATTGAACAATGAACGATGAAAAGTGAATAAGGTTTAATGATCAATGAACAATAAACGATGAAGAATGAACAAGGATCATTGATTATTGAAGAATAAACGATGAAGAATGAACGATCAATGAACAATGAACAATAAACGATGAAGAACGAAAAAGGATCAATTATCATTGAGGAATAAACGATGAAGAATGAACAAGGATCAATAAAGAATGAACGATGAAGAATGAACAAGGATCAATGATCAATGAACAATAAATGATGAACAATGAACAAGGATTAATGATAAATGAACAATAAAGAATGACCGATAAACAAGGATCAATGATCATTGAAGAAGGAACGATGTAGAATGAACAATGATCAATGATCAATAAACAATGAACGATGAACAATAACCAAGAACCAATAATCAATGAAGAATGAACGATGAAGAATGAATAAGGATCAATGACCAATGAAGAATGAACAATAATGAATGATCTATGAAATATGAACAATGAAGAATGAACAAGGATCATTGATCAATGAAGAATGAACGATGAAAAATGAACAAGGATCAACGATCATTGAACAATGAACGATGAAAAGTGAATAAGGTTTAATGATCAATGAACAATAAACGATAAAGAATGAACAAGGATCATTGATTATTGGAGAATAAACGATGAAGAATGAACGATCAATGAACAATGAACAATAAACGATGAAGAACAAAAAAGAATCAATTATCATTGAAGAATAAACGATGAAGAATGAACAAGGATCAATAAAGAATGAACGATGAAGAATGAACAAGGATCAATGATCAATGAACAATAAATGATGAACAATGAACAAGGATTAATGATAAATGAACAATAAAGAATGACCGATAAACAAGGATAAATGATCATTGTAGAATGAACGATGAAGAATGAACAATGATAAATGATCAATAAACAATGAACGATGAACAATAACCAAGAACAAATAATCAATGAAGAATGAACGATGAAGAATGAACAAGGATCAATGATCAATGAAGAATGAACAAGAATGAATGATCTATGAAAAATGAACAATGAAGAATGAACAAGGATCAATGATCAATGAAGAATGAACGATGAAAAATTAACAAGGATTAACGATCATTGAACAATGAACGATGAAAAGTGAATACGGTTTAATGATCAATGAATAATAAACGATGAAAAATGAACAAGGATCATTGATTATTGAAGAATAAACGATGAAGAATGAACAAGGATCAATGAACAACGAAGAATAAACGATGAAGAACGAAAACGGATCAATTATCATTGAAGAATAAATGATGAAGAATGAACAAGGATCAATAAAGAATGAACGATGAAGAATGAACAAGGATCAATGATCAATGAACAATAAATGATGAACAATGAATAAGGATTAATGATAAATGAACAATAAAGAATGACCGATAAACAAGGATCAATGATCATTGAAGAAGGAACGATGTAGAATGAACAATGATCAATGATCAATAAACAATGAACGATGAACAATAACAAAGAACCAATAATCAATGAAGAATGAACGATGAAAAATGAACAAGGATCAATGACCAATGAAGAATGAACAAGAATGAATGATCTATGAAATATGAACAATGAAGAATGAACAAGGATCATTGATCAATGAAGAATGAACGATGAAAAATGAACAAGGATCAACGATCATTGAACAATGAACGATGAAAAGTGAATAAGGTTTAATGATTAATGAACAATAAACGATGAAGAATGAACAAGGATCATTGATTATTGAAGAATAAACGATGAAGAATGAACGATCAATGAACAATGAAGAATAAACGATGAAGAACGAAAATGAATCAATTATCATTGAAGAATAAATGATGAAGAATGAACAAGGATCAATAAAGAATGAACGATGAAGAATGAACAAGGATCAATGATCAATGAACAATAAATGATGAACAATGAACAAGGATTAATGATAAATGAACAATAAAGAATGACCGATAAACAAGGATAAATGATCATTGTAGAATGAACGATGAAGAATGAACAATGATCAATGATCAATAAACAATGAACGATGAACAATAACCAAGAACCAATAATCAATGAAGAATGAACGATGAAGAATGAACAAGGATCAATGATCAATGAAGAATGAACAAGAATGAATGATCTATGAAAAATGAACAATGAAGAATGAACAAGGATCAATGATCAATGAAGAATTAACGATGAAAAATGAACAAGGATCAACGATCATTGAACAATGAACGATGAAAAGTGAATAAGGTTTAATGATCAATGAACAATAAATGATGAAGAATGAACAAGGATCATTAATTATTGAAGAATAAACGATGAAGAATGAACGATCAATGAACAATGAACAATAAACGATGAAGAACGAAAAAGGATCAATTATCATTGAAGAATAAACGATGAAGAATGAACAAGGATCAATAAAGAATGAACGATGAAGAATGAATAAGGATCAATGATCAATGAACAATAAATGATGAACAATGAACATGGATTAATGATAAATGAACAATAAAGAATGGCCGATAAACAAGGATCAATGATCATTGAAGAATGAACGATGAAAAATGAACAATACTCAATGATCAATAAACAATGAACGATGAACAATAACCAAGAACCAATAATCAATGAAGAATGAACGATGAAGAATGAACAAGGATCAATGATCAATGAACAATAAAAGATGAATAATGAACAAGGATCAATGATCAGTGAAGAATGAACGATGAAGAATGAACAAGCATCAATGATCAATAAAGAATGATCGATGAAGAATGAACAAGGATTAATTATCAATGAAGAATGAACAAGGACCAATGATTAATGAAGAATGAATGATGAAGAATGAAAAAGGATCAATGAACAATGAACAATAATCGATGAACAATGAACAAGGATTAAGGATCAATGAACAAGGAACGATGAAGAATCAGGAAGGATTAATGAACAATAAAGAAAGAACGATTAAGAATGAACAAGAATCAATGATCAATGAAGAATGAACAAGGATCAATGATCTATAAAGAACGAACGCTGAAGAATGAACAAGAATGAATGATCTATGAAAAATGAACAATGAAGAATGAACAAGGATCAATGATCAATGAAGAATTAACGATGAAAAATGAACAAGGATAACCGATCATTGAACAATGAACGATGAAAAGTGAATAAGGTTTAATGATCAATGAACAATAAACGATGAAGAATGAACAAGGATCATTGATTATTGAAGAATAAACGATGAAGAATGAACGATCAATGAATAATGAACAATAAACGATGAAGAACGAAAAAGGATCAATTATCATTGAGGAATAAACGATGAAGAATGAACAAGGATCAATAAAGAATGAACGATGAAGAATGAACAAGGATCAATGATCAATGAACAATAAATGATGAACAATGAACAAGGATTAATGATAAATGAACAATAAAGAATGACCGATAAACAAGGATCAATGATCATTGAAGAAGGAACGATGTAGAATGAACAATGATCAATGATCAATAAACAATGAACGATGAACAATAACCAAGAACCAATAATCAATGAAGAATGAACGATGAAGAATGAACAAGGATCAATGACCAATGAAGAATGAACAATAATGAATGATCTATGAAATATGAACAATGAAGAATGAACAAGGATCATTGATCAATGAAGAATGAACGATGAAAAATGAACAAGGATCAACGATCATTGAACAATGAACGATGAAAAGTGAATAAGGTTTAATGATCAATGAACAATAAACGATAAAGAATGAACAAGGATCATTGATTATTGGAGAATAAACGATGAAGAATGAACGATCAATGAACAATGAACAATAAACGATGAAGAACGAAAAAGAATCAATTATCATTGAAGAATAAACGATGAAGAATGAACAAGGATCAATAAAGAATGAACGATGAAGAATGAACAAGGATCAATGATCAATGAACAATAAATGATGAACAATGAACAAGGATTAATGATAAATGAACAATAAAGAATGACCGATAAACAAGGATAAATGATCATTGTAGAATGAACGATGAAGAATGAACAATGATAAATGATCAATAAACAATGAACGATGAACAATAACCAAGAACAAATAATCAATGAAGAATGAACGATGAAGAATGAACAAGGATCAATGATCAATGAAGAATGAACAAGAATGAATGATCTATGAAAAATGAACAATGAAGAATGAACAAGGATCAATGATCAATGAAGAATGAACGATGAAAAATTAACAAGGATTAACGATCATTGAACAATGAACGATGAAAAGTGAATACGGTTTAATGATCAATGAATAATAAACGATGAAAAATGAACAAGGATCATTGATTATTGAAGAATAAACGATGAAGAATGAACAAGGATCAATGAACAACGAAGAATAAACGATGAAGAACGAAAACGGATCAATTATCATTGAAGAATAAACGATGAAGAATGAACAAGGATCAATAAAGCATGAACGATGAAGAATGAACAAGGATTAATGATCAATGAACAATAAATGATGAACAATGAACAAGGATTAATGATAAATGAACAATAAAGAATGACCGATAAACAAGGATCAATGATCATTGAAGAAGGAACGATGTAGAATGAACAATGATCAATGATCAATAAACAATGAACGATGAACAATAACCAAGAACCAATAATCAATGAAGAATGAACGATGAAGAATGAACAAGGATCAATGACCAATGAAGAATGAACAAGAATGAATGATCTATGAAATATGAACAATGAAGAATGAACAAGGATCATTGATCAATGAAGAATGAACGATGAAAAATGAACAAGGATCAACGATCATTGAACAATGAACGATGAAAAGTGAATAAGGTTAATGATTAATGAACAATAAACGATTAAGAATGAACAAGGATCATTGATTACTGAAGAATAAACGATGAAGAATGAACGATCAATGAACAATGAAGAATAAACGATGAAGAACGAAAATGAATCAATTATCATTGAAGAATAAACGATGAAGAATGAACAAGGATCAATAAAGAATGAACGATGAAGAATGAATAAGGATCAATGATCAATGAACAATAAATGATGAACAATGAACATGGATTAATGATAAATGAACAATAAAGAATGGCCGATAAACAAGGATCAATGATCATTGAAGAATGAACGATGAAAAATGAACAATGATCAATGATCAATAAACAATGAACGATGAACAATAACCAAGAACCAATAATCAATGAAGAATGAACGATGAAGAATGAACAAGGATCAATGATCAATGAACAATAAAAGATGAATAATGAACAAGGATCAATGATCAGTGAAGAATGAACGATGAAGAATGAACAAGCATCAATGATCAATAAAGAATGATCGATGAAGAATGAACAAGGATTAATTATCAATGAAGAATGAACAAGGATCAATGATTAATGAAGAATGAATGATGAAGAATGAAAAAGGATCAATGAACAATGAACAATAATCGATGAACAATGAACAAGGATTAAGGATCAATGAACAAGGAACGATGAAGAATCAGGAAGGATTAATGAACAATAAAGAAAGAACGATTAAGAATGAACAAGAATCAATGATCAATGAAGAATGAACAAGGATCAATGATCTATAAAGAACGAACGCTGAAGAATGAACAAGAATGAATGATCTATGAAAAATGAACAATGAAGAATGAACAAGGTTCAATGATCAATGAAGAATTAACGATGAAAAATGAACAAGGATAACCGATCATTGAACAATGAACGATGAAAAGTGAATAAGGTTTAATGATCAATGAACAATAAACGATGAAGAATGAACAAGGATCATTGATTATTGAAGAATAAACGATGAAGAATGAACGATCAATGAACAATGAACAATAAACGATGAAGAACGAAAAAGGATCAATTATCATTGAGGAATAAACGATGAAGAATGAACAAGGATCAATAAAGAATGAACGATGAAGAATGAACAAGGATCAATGATCAATGAACAATAAATGATGAACAATGAACAAGGATTAATGATAAATGAACAATAAAGAATGACCGATAAACAAGGATCAATGATCATTGAAGAAGGAACGATGTAGAATGAACAATGATCAATGATCAATAAACAATGAACGATGAACAATAACCAAGAACCAATAATCAATGAAGAATGAACGATGAAGAATGAACAAGGATCAATGACCAATGAAGAATGAACAATAATGAATGATCTATGAAATATGAACAATGAAGAATGAACAAGGATCATTGATCAATGAAGAATGAACGATGAAAAATGAACAAGGATCAACGATCATTGAACAATGAACGATGAAAAGTGAATAAGGTTTAATGATCAATGAACAATAAACGATAAAGAATGAACAAGGATCATTGATTATTGGAGAATAAACGATGAAGAATGAACGATCAATGAACAATGAACAATAAACGATGAAGAACAAAAAAGAATCAATTATCATTGAAGAATAAACGATGAAGAATGAACAAGGATCAATAAAGAATGAACGATGAAGAATGAACAAGGATCAATGATCAATGAACAATAAATGATGAACAATGAACAAGGATTAATGATAAATGAACAATAAAGAATGACCGATAAACAAGGATAAATGATCATTGTAGAATGAACGATGAAGAATGAACAATGATAAATGATCAATAAACAATGAACGATGAACAATAACCAAGAACAAATAATCAATGAAGAATGAACGATGAAGAATGAACAAGGATCAATGATCAATGAAGAATGAACAAGAATGAATGATCTATGAAAAATGAACAATGAAGAATGAACAAGGATCAATGATCAATGAAGAATGAACGATGAAAAATTAACAAGGATTAACGATCATTGAACAATGAACGATGAAAAGTGAATACGGTTTAATGATCAATGAATAATAAACGATGAAAAATGAACAAGGATCATTGATTATTGAAGAATAAACGATGAAGAATGAACAAGGATCAATGAACAACGAAGAATAAACGATGAAGAACGAAAACGGATCAATTATCATTGAAGAATAAATGATGAAGAATGAACAAGGATCAATAAAGAATGAACGATGAAGAATGAACAAGGATCAATGATCAATGAACAATAAATGATGAACAATGAATAAGGATTAATGATAAATGAACAATAAAGAATGACCGATAAACAAGGATCAATGATCATTGAAGAAGGAACGATGTAGAATGAACAATGATCAATGATCAATAAACAATGAACGATGAACAATAACAAAGAACCAATAATCAATGAAGAATGAACGATGAAAAATGAACAAGGATCAATGACCAATGAAGAATGAACAAGAATGAATGATCTATGAAATATGAACAATGAAGAATGAACAAGGATCATTGATCAATGAAGAATGAACGATGAAAAATGAACAAGGATCAACGATCATTGAACAATGAACGATGAAAAGTGAATAAGGTTTAATGATTAATGAACAATAAACGATGAAGAATGAACAAGGATCATTGATTATTGAAGAATAAACGATGAAGAATGAACGATCAATGAACAATGAAGAATAAATGATGAAGAACGAAAATGAATCAATTATCATTGAAGAATAAATGATGAAGAATGAACAAGGATCAATAAAGAATGAACGATGAAGAATGAACAAGGATCAATGATCAATGAACAATAAATGATGAACAATGAACAAGGATTAATGATAAATGAACAATAAAGAATGACCGATAAACAAGGATAAATGATCATTGTAGAATGAACGATGAAGAATGAACAATGATCAATGATCAATAAACAATGAACGATGAACAATAACCAAGAACCAATAATCAATGAAGAATGAACGATGAAGAATGAACAAGGATCAATGATCAATGAAGAATGAACAAGAATGAATGATCTATGAAAAATGAACAATGAAGAATGAACAAGGATCAATGATCAATGAAGAATTAACGATGAAAAATGAACAAGGATCAACGATCATTGAACAATGAACGATGAAAAGTGAATAAGGTTTAATGATCAATGAACAATAAATGATGAAGAATGAACAAGGATCATTAATTATTGAAGAATAAACGATGAAGAATGAACGATCAATGAACAATGAACAATAAACGATGAAGAACGAAAAAGGATCAATTATCATTGAAGAATAAACGATGAAGAATGAACAAGGATCAATAAAGAATGAACGATGAAGAATGAATAAGGATCAATGATCAATGAACAATAAATGATGAACAATGAACATGGATTAATGATAAATGAACAATAAAGAATGGCCGATAAACAAGGATCAATGATCATTGAAGAATGAACGATGAAAAATGAACAATGATCAATGATCAATAAACAATGAACGATGAACAATAACCAAGAACCAATAATCAATGAAGAATGAACGATGAAGAATGAACAAGGATCAATGATCAATGAACAATAAAAGATGAATAATGAACAAGGATCAATGATCAGTGAAGAATGAACGATGAAGAATGAACAAGCATCAATGATCAATAAAGAATGATCGATGAAGAATGAACAAGGATTAATTATCAATGAAGAATGAACAAGGACCAATGATTAATGAAGAATGAATGATGAAGAATGAAAAAGGATCAATGAACAATGAACAATAATCGATGAACAATGAACAAGGATTAAGGATCAATGAACAAGGAACGATGAAGAATCAGGAAGGATTAATGAACAATAAAGAAAGAACGATTAAGAATGAACAAGAATCAATGATCAATGAAGAATGAACAAGGATCAATGATCTATAAAGAACGAACGCTGAAGAATGAACAAGAATGAATGATCTATGAAAAATGAACAATGAAGAATGAACAAGGATCAATGATCAATGAAGAATTAACGATGAAAAATGAACAAGGATAACCGATCATTGAACAATGAACGATGAAAAGTGAATAAGGTTTAATGATCAATGAACAATAAACGATGAAGAATGAACAAGGATCATTGATTATTGAAGAATAAACGATGAAGAATGAACGATCAATGAATAATGAACAATAAACGATGAAGAACGAAAAAGGATCAATTATCATTGAGGAATAAACGATGAAGAATGAACAAGGATCAATAAAGAATGAACGATGAAGAATGAACAAGGATCAATGATCAATGAACAATAAATGATGAACAATGAACAAGGATTAATGATAAATGAACAATAAAGAATGACCGATAAACAAGGATCAATGATCATTGAAGAAGGAACGATGTAGAATGAACAATGATCAATGATCAATAAACAATGAACGATGAACAATAACCAAGAACCAATAATCAATGAAGAATGAACGATGAAGAATGAACAAGGATCAATGACCAATGAAGAATGAACAATAATGAATGATCTATGAAATATGAACAATGAAGAATGAACAAGGATCATTGATCAATGAAGAATGAACGATGAAAAATGAACAAGGATCAACGATCATTGAACAATGAACGATGAAAAGTGAATAAGGTTTAATGATCAATGAACAATAAACGATAAAGAATGAACAAGGATCATTGATTATTGGAGAATAAACGATGAAGAATGAACGATCAATGAACAATGAACAATAAACGATGAAGAACGAAAAAGAATCAATTATCATTGAAGAATAAACGATGAAGAATGAACAAGGATCAATAAAGAATGAACGATGAAGAATGAACAAGGATCAATGATCAATGAACAATAAATGATGAACAATGAACAAGGATTAATGATAAATGAACAGTAAAGAATGACCGATAAACAAGGATAAATGATCATTGTAGAATGAACGATGAAGAATGAACAATGATAAATGATCAATAAACAATGAACGATGAACAATAACCAAGAACAAATAATCAATGAAGAATGAACGATGAAGAATGAACAAGGATCAATGATCAATGAAGAATGAACAAGAATGAATGATCTATGAAAAATGAACAATGAAGAATGAACAAGGATCAATGATCAATGAAGAATGAACGATGAAAAATTAACAAGGATTAACGATCATTGAACAATGAACGATGAAAAGTGAATACGGTTTAATGATCAATGAATAATAAACGATGAAAAATGAACAAGTATCATTGATTATTGAAGAATAAACGATGAAGAATGAACAAGGATCAATGAACAACGAAGAATAAACGATGAAGAACGAAAACGGATCAATTATCATTGAAGAATAAACGATGAAGAATGAACAAGGATCAATAAAGCATGAACGATGAAGAATGAACAAGGATCAATGATCAATGAACAATAAATGATGAACAATGAACAAGGATTAATGATAAATGAACAATAAAGAATGACCGATAAACAAGGATCAATGATCATTGAAGAAGGAACGATGTAGAATGAACAATGATCAATGATCAATAAACAATGAACGATGAACAATAACCAAGAACCAATAATCAATGAAGAATGAACGATGAAGAATGAACAAGGATCAATGACCAATGAAGAATGAACAAGAATGAATGATCTATGAAATATGAACAATGAAGAATGAACAAGGATCATTGATCAATGAAGAATGAACGATGAAAAATGAACAAGGATCAACGATCATTGAACAATGAACGATGAAAAGTGAATAAGGTTAATGATTAATGAACAATAAACGATGAAGAATGAACAAGGATCATTGATTACTGAAGAATAAACGATGAAGAATGAACGATCAATGAACAATGAAGAATAAACGATGAAGAACGAAAATGAATCAATTATCATTGAAGAATAAACGATGAAGAATGAACAAGGATCAATAAAGAATGAACGATGAAGAATGAACAAGGATCAATGATCAATGAACAATAAATGATGAACAATGAACAAGGATTAATGATAAATGAACAATAAAGAATGACCGATAAACAAGGATAAATGATCATTGAAGAAGGAACGATGTAGAATGAACAATGATCAATGATCAATAAACAATGAACGATGAACAATAACCAAGAACCAATAATCAATGAAGAATGAACGATGAAGAATGAACAAGGATCAATGACCAATGAAGAATGAACAAGAATGAATGATCTATGAAATATGAACAATGAAGAATGAACAAGGATCATTGATCAATGAAGAATGAACGATGAAAAATGAACAAGGATCAACGATCATTGAACAATGAACGATGAAAAGTGAATAAGGTTTAATGATTAATGAACAATAAACGATGAAGAATGAACAAGGATCATTGATTATTGAAGAATAAACGATGAAGAATGAATGATCAATGAACAATGAAGAATAAACGATGAAGAACGAAAATGAATCAATTATCATTGAAGAATAAACGATGAAGAATGAACAAGGATCAATAAAGAATGAACGATGAAGAATGAACAAGGATCAATGATCAATGAACAATAAAGGATGAACAATGAACAAGGATTAATGATAAATGAACAATAAAGAATGACCGATAAACAAGGATAAATGATCATTGTAGAATGAACGATGAAGAATGAACAATGATCAATGATCAATAAACAATGAACGATGAACAATAACCAAGAACCAATAATCAATGAAGAATGAACGATGAAGAATGAACAAGGATCAATGATCAATGAAGAATGAACAAGAATGAATGATCTATGAAAAATGAACAATGAAGAATGAACAAGGATCAATGATCAATGAAGAATTAACGATGAAAAATGAACAAGGATAACCGATCATTGAACAATGAACGATGAAAAGTGAATAAGGTTTAATGATCAATGAACAATAAATGATGACGAATGAACAAGGATCATTGATTATTGAAGAATAAACGATGAAGAATGAACGATCAATGAACAATGAACAATAAACGATGAAGAACGAAAAAGGATCAATTATCATTGAAGAATAAACGATGAAGAATGAACAAGGATCAATAAAGAATGAACGATGAAGAATGAATAAGGATCAATGATCAATGAACAATAAATGATGAACAATGAACATGGATTAATGATAAATGAACAATAAAGAATGGCCGATAAACAAGGATCAATGATCATTGAAGAATGAACGATGAAAAATGAACAATGATCAATGATCAATAAACAATGAACGATGAACAATAACCAAGAACCAATAATCATTGAAGAATGAACGATGAAGAATGAACAAGGATCAATGATCAATGAACAATAAAAGATGAATAATGAACAAGGATCAATGATCAGTGAAGAATGAACGATGAAGAATGAACAAGCATCAATGATCAATAAAGAATGATCGATGAAGAATGAACAAGGATTAATTATCAATGAAGAATGAACAAGGACCAATGATTAATGAAGAATGAATGATGAAAAATGAAAAAGGATCAATGAACAATGAACATTAATCGATGAACAATGAACAAGGATTAAGGATCAATGAACAAGGAACGATGAAGAATCAGGAAGGATTAATGAACAATAAAGAAAAAACGATTAAGAATGAACAAGAATCAATGATCAATGAAGAATGAACAAGGATCAATGATCTATAAAGAACGAACGCTGAAGAATGAACAAGAATGAATAATCTATGAAAAATGAACAATGAAGAATGAACAAGGATCAATGATCAATGAAGAATTAACGATGAAAAATGAACAAGGATAACCGATCATTGAACAATGAACGATGTAAAGTGAATAAGGTTTAATGATCAATGAACAATAAACGATGAAGAATGAACAAGGATCATTGATTATTGAAGAATAAACGATGAAGAATGAACGATCAATGAACAATGAACAATAAACGATGAAGAACGAAAAAGGATCAATTATCATTGAAGAATAAACGATGAAGAATGAACAAGGATCAATAAAGAATGAACGATGAAGAATGAACAAGGATCAATGATCAATGAACAATAAATGATGAACAATGAACATGGATTAATGATAAATGAACAATAAAGAATGCCCGATAAACAAGGATCAATGATCATTGAAGAATGAACGATGAAAAATGAACAATGATCAATGATCAATAAACAATGAACGATGAACAATAACCAAGAACCAATAATCAATGAAGAATGATTGATGAAGAATGAACAAGGATCAATGATCAATGAAGAATGAAAGATGAATAATGAACAAGGATCAATGATAAATGAAGAATGAACGATGAAGAATGAACAAGCATCAATGATCAATGAAGAATGAACGATGAAGAATGAACAAGGATTAATTATCAATGAAGAATGAACAAGGACCAATGATCAACGAAGAATGAATGATGAAGAATGAAAAAGGATCAATGAACAATGAACAATAATCGATGAACAATGAACAAGGATTAAGGATCAATGAACAAGGAACGATGAAGAATCAGGAAGGATTAATGAACAATAAAGAATGAACGATTAAGAATGAACAAGAATCAATGATCCATGAAGAATGAACAAGGATCAATGATCTATAAAGAATGAACGCTGAAGAATGAACAAGAATGAATGATCTATGAAAAATGAACAATGAAGAATGAACAAGGATCAATGATCAATGAAGAATGAAAGATGAAAAATGAACAAGGATCAGCGATCATTGAACAATGAACGATGAAAAGTGAACAAGGTTTAATGATCAATGAACAGTAAACGATGAAGAATGAACAAGGATCAATGATCATTGAAGAATAAACGATGAAGAATGAACAAGGATCAATGATCCATGAAGAATGATCGACGAAGACTGAACAAAGATCAATGATCAATGAAGAATGAACGATGAAGAATGAACAAGGATCAATGATCAATGAACAATAATCGATGAACAATGAAAGAGGATTAATCATCAATGCACAAGGAACGATGAAGAATGTGCAAGGATTAATGATCGCTAAAGAATGAATGATGAAGAATGAACAAGGATCAATGATCTAATAAAAATGAACAAGGATCAATCATCTATAAAGAATGAACAATGAAGGATTAACAATAATGAATGATCTATGAAAAATGAACATTGAAGAATGAACAAGGATCTATGATCAATGATGAATGAACGATAAAAATTGAACAAGGATCAATGATCATTGAAAAATGAACGACGTAATGTGAACAAGGTTTAATGATGAATGAATAATAAACGATGAAGAATGAACAAGGATCAATGATCATTGAAGAATAAACAATGAAGAATGAACAAGGATCAATGATCAATGAACAATAAACGATGAAGAACGAAAAAACATCAATTAACATTTAAGAATAAACGATGAAGAATGAAGAAGGATCAATAAAGAATGAACGATGAAGAATGAACAAGGATCAATGATCAATGAACAATAAATGATGAACAATGAACAAGGATTAATGATAAAGGAAGAATGAAGAATGAATGACAAACAACGAATCAATGATCATTGAAGAATGAACGATGAAGAATGAACAAGGATAAATGATCAATGAACAATGAACGATTGAACAATAAACAAGGATCAATGTTCAATGAAGAACGATGACGAATGAACAAGGATCAATGATCAATGAAGAATGAACGATGAGGAATGAACAAGGGATAATGATCAATGAAGAATGAACAAGAATCAATGATGAATGAAGAATGAACAAGGATCAATGATGAATGAAGAATGAACGATGAAGAATGAACAAGGATCAATGATCAATGAACAATGAACGATGAACAATGAACAAGGATCAATCATCATTGAAGAATGAATGATGAAGAATGAACAAGGATCAATGATCAATAACGAATGAACGAAGGAGAATGAATGAGGATCAATAATCAATGAAGAATGAACGATGAAGAATGAACGACGATCAATGATACATGAAGAAAGAAGGATGAAGAATAAACAACAATCAATGATCAATAAACAATAAACGATGAACAAGGAACAAGGATTAATGAGCAATGAACAATGAACGATGAAGAATGAACAAGGATCAACGATCAATGAACAATGAACGATGAAGAATGAACAAGGTTTAATGATCAATGAACTATAAACAATGAGGAATGAACAAGGATCAATGATCATTGAAGAATAAACGATGAAGATTGAACAAGGATCAATAAAGAATGAACGATGAAGAAGGAACAAGGATCAATGATCAATGAACAATAAATGATGAATAATGCACAAGTATTAATGATGAATGAACAATGAAGAATGAAGGATAAACAAGGATCAATGATCATTGAACATTGAACGATGAAGAATTAACAAGGATCAATGATCAATGAACAATAGTCGATGAACAATGAACAAGGATTAATGATCAATAAACAAGGAACGATGAAGAATCAACAAGGATCAATGATCAATGAAGAATGAGCAAGGATCAATGATCAATGAAGAATGAACGATGAAGAAAGAAGAAGAATGAATGATCTATGAAAAATGAACGAAGAAGAATGAACAAGGATCAATGATCAATGAAAAATGAAGGAATAAAAATGAACAAGGATCAACGATCATTTAACAATGAACGATGAAAAGTGAACAAGGATTAATGATCAATGAACAATAAATGGTGGAGAATGAACAAGGATCAAAGATCACTTAAGAATATACTATAAAGAATGAACAAGGATCAATGATCAATGAACAATAAACGATGAAGAACGAACAAGGATCAATGATCATTGTAGAATAAACGATGAAGAATGAACAAGGATCAGTAAGGAATGAACATAGATCAATCATCAATGAACAATAAATGATAAAAATGAACAAGGATTAATGCAAAATGAAAAATGAAGAATGAACGTTGGAGAATGAACAAGGATCAATTATCAATGAAGAATGCACGATGGAGAATGAACAACGATCAATGATCAATGAAGAATGAACGATGAAGAATGAACAAGAATTAATGATCAATGAAGAATGAACAAGGATCAATGATGAATGATGAATGAACTATGAAGGATGACCAAGGATCAATGATCAATGAACAATGAACGATGAACAATGAACAAACATCAATGAACATTAAAGAATGAATGATGAAGAATGAACAACTATCAATGATCAATAAAGAATGAACGAAGAAGAATGAAAGAGGATCAATAATCAATGAAGAATGAACGATGAAGAATGAACAACGATCAATGATAAATGAAGAATGAACGATGAAGAATGAACAAGAATGTATAATCAATGAACAATAAACGATGAACAATGAACAAGGATTAATGATCAATGAACAATGAACAATGAAGAATGAACAAGGATCAATGATCATTGAACAATGAACGATGAAGAATGAACAAGGATTAATTATCAAAGAACAATAAACGATGAAGAAGGAACAAGGATGAATGATTATTGAAGAATAAACGATGAAGAATGAACAAGGATCAATAAAGAATGAACGATGAAGAATGAACAAGGATCAATGATCAATGAACAATAAATGATGAACAATGAATAAGGATTAATGATAAATGAACAATGAAAAATTGACGATAAAAAAGGATCAATGATCATTGAAGAATGAACGATTAAAAATTAACAAGGATCAATGATCCATGAACAATTAACGATGAACAATAAACAAGGATCATGGATAAATGAACAATAATGATGAACAATGAACAAGGATTAATGATCAATGAACAATGAACAATGAACTATGAAGAAGGATCAATAATCATTGAAGAATGAACGATGATGAATGGACAAGAATCAATGATCAATGAACAATGAACGATGAACATTGAATAAGGATCAATGATCATTGAAGAATGAATGATGAAGAATGGACAAGGATTAATGATCAATGAACAATGAACGATGAACAATGAATAAGGATCAATGATCATTGAAGAATGAATGATCAAGAATGAACAAGGATGAATGAGCAATGAACAATAATCGTTGAACAATGAGCAAGGATTAATGATCAATGAACAAGGAACGATGAAGAATGAACAAAGATTAATGATCAATAAAGAATGAAAAAGGATCAATGATCAATGAAGAATAAACGATGAAGAATGAACAATAATCAATGCTCTGTGAAAAATAAGCGATGAAGAATGAACAAGGATCAATGATCAATGAAGAATGGACGATGAAAAATGTACAAGGATCAACAATCATTGAACAATGAACGATGAAGAATGAACAAGGTTGAATGATCAATGAACAATAAACGATGAAGAATGAAAAACGATTAATGATCATCGAAGACTAAACGATGAGAAATTACAAGGATCAATAAAGAATGAACGATAAAGAATGAACAAGGATCAATGATCAATGAACAATAAATGATGTACAATGAACAAGGATTAATGATAAATTAACAATGAAGAATGAACGATAAACAAGGATCAATGATCAATGAACAATGAACAAGGATCAAGGATCAATGAACAATAAATGATGAACAATGAACAAGGATTAATGATCAAAGAACAATAAAGAATGAACGGTGAACACGGATCAATAATCATTGAAGAATGAACGATGAAGAATGAACAAGAATCAATGATCAATGAACAATGAACGATGATCATTGAATAAGGATCAATGATCATTGAAGAATGCATGATGAACAATAAACAAGGATCAATGATCAATGAACAATGAACGATCAACAATGAATAAGGATAAATGATCATTGAAGAATGAATGATGAAGAATGAACAAGGAAGAATGATCAACAAAGAATGAACGTAGAAGAATGAACGAGGATCAATGAACAATGAAGAATGAACGATGAAGATTGAACAACTATCAAAGATACATGAAGAGTGAACGAAGAAGAATGAACAAGGACCAATGATGAATGAACAATAAACGATGAACAATGAACAAGGATTAATGGTGAATGAACAATGAACGATGAAGAATGAACAAGGATCTATGATTATTGAATAATAAACGATGAAGAATGAACAAGGATCAATGATCAATGAAGAATGAACGATGAACAAAGAACAAGCATCAATGAACCTTGAAGAATGAATGATAAAGAATGAACAAGGATCAATGATCAATAAAGAATGAACGAAGAAGAATGAAAGAGGATCAATGATCAATGAAGAATGAACAACAATCAATGATAAATGAAGAATGAACGATGAAGAATGAACAAGGATCAATGCTCAATGAATAATAAACGATGAACAATGAAGAAGGATTAATGATCAATGAACAATGAACAATGAACAATGAACAAGGATCAATGATAATTGAACAATGAACGATGAATGAACAAGAATTAATGATAATTGAACAATAAACGATGAAGAAAGCACAAGGAATAATGATCATTGAAGAATAAACGATGAAGAATGAACAAGGATCAATAAAGAATGAACGATGAATAATGAACAACGATCAATGATCTATGAAGAATGAACTATGAAGAATGAACAAGGATCAATGATCAATAAACAATAAATGATGAACAATGAATAAGTGTTAATGATAAATGAACAATGAAGAATTAACGATAAACAAGGATCAATGATCATTGAAGAATGAATGATTAAAAATGAACAAGGATCAATGATCCATGAACAATGAACGATGAACAATGAACAAGGATCAAGGATAAATGAACAATAAATGATGAACAATGAACAAGGATTAATGATCAATGAACAATGAACAATGAACTATGAATAAGGATCAATAATCATTAAAGAATGAATGATAAAGAATGGACAAGAATCAATGATCAATGAATATTGAACGATGAACATTGAATAAGGATTAATGATCATTGAAGAATGAATGATGAAGAATGAACAAGGATTAATGATCAATGAACAATGAACGATGAACAATGAATAAGGATCAATGATCATTGAAGAATGAATGATGAAGAATGAACAAGGATGAATGATCAATGAACAATAATCGTTGAACAATGAGAAAGGATTAACGATCAATGAACAAGGAACGATGAAGAATGAACAAAGATTAATGATCAATAATGAATGAAAAAGGATCAATGATCAATGAAGAATAAACGATGAAGAATGAACAATAATCAATGCTCTATGAAAAATAAACGATGAAGAATGAACAAGGATCAACGATCAATGAAGAATGAA
Organism: Amaranthus tricolor; assembly: GCF_026212465.1. Lineage (NCBI taxonomy): Eukaryota > Viridiplantae > Streptophyta > Magnoliopsida > Caryophyllales > Amaranthaceae > Amaranthus > Amaranthus tricolor. The sequence goes on along the minus strand of NC_080052.1, from coordinate 7,012,695 downwards.
CGATGAAGAATGAACAAGGATGAATGATCAATAAACAATAAACGATGAAGAATGAACAACGATCAAAGATCATCAAAGAATAAACGATGAGAAATCACAAGGATCAATAAAAAATGAACGATGAAGAATGAACAAGGATCAATGATCAATGAACAATAAATGATGAACAATGAACATGGATTAATGATAAATGAACAATAAAGAATGACCGATAAACAAGGATCAATGATCATTGAAGAATGAACGATGAAAAATGAACAATGAGCAATGATCAATAAACAATGAACGATGAACAATAACCAAGAACCAATAATCAATGAAGAATGAACGATGAAGAATTAACAAGGATCAATGATCAATGAAGAATGAAATATGAATAATGAACAAGGATCAATGATCAGTGAAGAATGAACGATGAAGAATGAACAAGCATCAATGATCAATGAAGAATGATCGATGAAGAATGAACAAGGATTAATTATCAATGAAGAATGAACAAGGACCAATGATCAATGAAGAATGAATGATGAAGAATGAAAAAGGATCAACGAACAATGAACAATAATCGATGAACAATGAACAAGGATTAAGGATCAATGAACAAGGAACGATGAAGAATCAGGAAGGATTAATGAACAATAAAGAATGAAAGATTAAGAATGAACAAGAATCAATGATCTATAAAGAATAACGCTGAAGAATGAACAAAAATGAATGATCTATGAAAAATGAACAATGAAGAATGAACAAGGATCAATGATCAATGAAGAATGAAAGATGAAAAATGAACAAGGATCAGCGATCATTGAACAATGAACGATGAAAAGTGAACAAGGTTTAATGATCAATGAACAGTAAACGATGAAGAATGAACAAGGTTCAATGATCATTGAAGCATAAACAATGAAGAATGAACAAGGATCAATGAACAATGAAGATTGAACGATGAAGATTGAACAACTATCAAAGATACATGAAGAGTGAACGAAGAAGAATGAACAAGGACCAATGATCAATGAACAATAATCGATGAACAATGAACAAGGATTAATCATCAATGCACAAGGAACGATGAAGAATGTGCAAGGATTAATGATCGCTAAAGAATGAATGATGAAGAATGAACAAGGATCAATGATCTATGAAGAATGAACAAGGATCAATCATCTATGAAGAATGAACAATGAAGGATTAACAATAATGAATGATCTATGAAAAATGAACATTGAAGAATGAACAAGGATCTATGATCAATGATGAATGAACGATAAAAATTGAACAAGGATCAATGATCATTGAAAGATGAACAATGAAATGTGAACAAGGTTTAATGATGAATGAATAATAAACGATGAAGAATGAACAAGGATCAATGATCATTGAAGAATAAACAATGAAGAATGAACAAGGATCAATGATCAATGAACAATAAACGATGAAGAACGAAAAAACATCAATTAACATTTAAGAATAAACGATGAAGAATGAAGAAGGATCAATAAAGAATGAACGATGAAGAATGAACAAGGATCAATGATCAATGACAATAAATGATGAACAATGAACAAGGATTAATGACAAAGGAAGAATGAAGAATGAATGACAAACAAGGAATCAATGATCATTGAACAATGAACGATGAAGAATGAACAAGGATAAATGATAAATGAACAATGAAAGATTGAACAATGAACAAGGATCAATGTTCAATGAAGAACGATGACGAATGAACAAGGATCAATGATCAATGAAGAATGAACGATGAGGAATGAACAAGGGATAATGATCAATGAAGAATGAACAAGGATGAATGATGAATGAAGAATGAACAAGGATCAATGATGAATGAAGAATGAACGATGAAGAATGAACAAGGATCAATGATCAATGAACAATGAACGATGAACAATGAACAAGGATCAATCATCATTGAAGAATGAATGATGAAGAATGAACAAGGATCAATGAACAATAACGAATGAACGAAAGAGAATGAATGAGGATCAATGATCAATGAAGAATGAACGATGAAGAATGAACGACGATCAATGATAAATGAAGAATGAAGGATGAAGAATAAACAAGAATCAATGATCAATAAACAATAAACGATGAACAAGGAACAAGGATTAATGAGCAGTGAACAATGAACGATGAAGAATGAACAAGGATCAACGATCAATGAACAATGAACGATGAAGAATGAACAAGGTTTAATGATCAATGAACTATAAACAATGAGGAATGAACAAGGATCAATGATCATTGAAGAATAAACGATAAAGATTGAACAAGGATCAATAAAGAATGAACGATGAAGAAGGAACAAGGATCAATGATCAATGAACAATAAATGATGAACAATGCACAAGTATTAATGATGAATGAACAATGAAGAATGAAGGATAAACAAGGATCAATGATCATTGAACATTGAACGATGAAGAATTAACAAGGATCAATGATCAATCAACAATAGTCGATGAACAATGAACAAGGATTAACGATCAATAAACAAGGAACGATGAAAAATGAACAAGGATCAATGATCAATGAAGAATGAGCAAGGATCAATGATAATTGAAGAATGAACGATGAAGAAAGAAGAAGAATGAATGATCTATGAAAAATGAACGATGAAGAATGAACAAGGATCAATGATCAATGAAGAATGAACGATTAAAAATGAACAAGGATCAACGATCATTTAACAATGAACGATGAACAAGGATTAATGATCAATGAACAATGAACAATGAAGAATGAACAAGGATCAGTGATCATTGAACAATGAACGATGAAATGAACAAGGATTAATTATCAATGAACAATAAACGATGAAGAAGGAACAAGGATCAATGATCATTGAAGAATAAACGATGAAGAATGAACAAGGATCAATAAAGAATGAACGATGAAGAATGAACGACGATCAATGATAAATGAAGAATGAACGATGAAGAATAAACAAGAATCAATGATCAATAAACAATAAACGATGAACAAGGAACAAGGATTAATGAGCAATGGACAATGAACGATGAAGAATGAACAAGGATCAACGATCAAAGAACAATGAACGATGAAGAATGAACAAGGTTTAATGATCAATGAACTATAAACAATGAGGAATGAACAAGGATCAATGATCATTGAAGAATAAACGATGAAGATTGAACAAGGATCAATAAAGAATGAACGATGAAGAAGGAACAAGGATCAATGATCAATGAACAATAAATGATGAACAATGCACAACTACTAATGATGAATGAACAATGAAGAATGAAGGATAAACAAGGATCAATGATCATTGAACATTGAACGATGAAGAATTAACAAGGATCAATGATCAATGAACAATAGTCGATGAACAATGAACTAGGAATAATGATCAATAAACAAGGAACGATGAAGAATGAACAAGGATTAATGATCAATGATCAATGAAGAATGAGCAAGGATCAATGATCAATGAAGAATGAACGATGAAGAAAGAAGAAGAATGAATGATCTATGAAAAATGAACGAAGAAGAATGAACAAGGATCAATGATCAATGAAAAATGAACGAATAAAAATGAACAAGGATCAACGATCATTTAGCAATGAACGATGAAAATTGAACAAGGATTATTGATCAATGAACAATAAATGGTGGAGAATGAACAAGGATCAAAGATCACTTAAGAATATACGATAAAGAATGAACAAGGATCAATGATCAATGAACAATAAACGATGAAGAACGAACAAGGATCAATGATCATTGTAGAATAAACGATGAAGAATGAACAAGGATCAGTAAGGAATGAACATAGATCAATCATCAATGAACAATAAATGATAAAAATAAACAAGGATTAATGCTAAATGAACAATGAAGAATGAACGTTGGAGAATGAACAAGGATCAATTATCAATGAAGAATGCACGATGGAGAATGAACAACGATCAATGATCAATGAAGAATGAACGATGAAGAATGAACAAGAATTAATGATCAATGAAGAATGAACAAGGATCAATGATGAATGAAGAATGAACTATGAAGGATGACCAAGGATCAATGATCAATGAACAATGAACGATGAACAATGAACAAGCATCAATGAACATTCAAGAATGAATGATGAAGAATGAACAACTATCAATGATCAATAAAGAATGAACAAAGAAGAATGAAAGAGGATCAATAATCAATGAAGAATGAACGATGAAGAATGAACAATGATCAATGATAAATGAAGAATGAACGATGAAGAATGAACAAGAATCAATAATCAATGAACAATAAACGATGAACAATGAACAAGGATTAATGATCAATGAAGAATGAACAATGAAGAATGAACAAGGATCCATGATGATTGAACAATGAACGATGAAGAATGAACAAGGATTAATTATCAATGAAAAATAAACGATGAAGAAGGAACAAGGATCAATGATTATTGAAGAATAAACGATGAAGAATGAACAAGGATCAATAAAGAATGAATGATGAAGAATGAACAAGGATCAATGATCAATGAACAATAAATGATGAACAATGAATAAGGATTAATGATAAATGAACAATGAAAAATTAACGATATACAAGGATCAATGATCATTGAAGAATGAACGATTAAAAATTAACAAGGATCAATGATCCATGAACAATTAACGATGAACAATAAACAAGGATCATGGATAAATGAACAATAATGATGAAACATGAACAAGGATTAATGATCAATGAACAATGAACAATGAACTATGAATAAGGATCAATAATCATTGAAGAATGAACGATGATGAATGGACAAGAATCAATGATCAATGAACAATGAACGATGAACATTGAATAAGGATCAATGATCATTGAAGAATGAATGATGAAGAATGGACAAGGATTAATGATCAATGAACAATGAACGATGAACAATGAATAAGGATCAATGATCATTGAAGAATGAATGATCAAGAATGAACAAGGATGAATGATCAATGAACAATAATCGTTGAACAATGAGCAAGGATTAATGATCAATGAACAAGGAACGATGAAGAATGAACAATAATCAATGCTCTGTGAAAAATAAGCGATGAAGAATGAACAAGGATCAATGATCAATGAAGAATGGACGATGAAAAATGAACAAGGATCAACAATCATTGAACAATGAACGATGAAGAATGAACAAGGTTGAATGATCAATGAACAATAAACGATGAAGAATGAAAAACGATCAATGATCATCGAAGACTAAACGATGAGAAATTACAAGGATCAATATAGAATGAACAATAAAGAATGAACAAGGATCAATGATCAATGAACAATAAATGATGTACAATGAACAAGGATTAATGATAAATTAACAATGAAGAATGAACGATAAACAAGGATCAATGATCAATGAACAATGAACAAGGATCAAGGATCAATGAACAATAAATGATGAACAATGAACAAGGATTAATGATCAATGAACAATAAAGAATGAACGGTGAACACGTATCAATAATCATTGAAGAATGAACGATGAAGAATGAAAAAGAATCAATGATAAATGAACAATGAACGATGATCATTGAATAAGGATCAATGATCATTGAAGAATGCATGATGAACAATAAACAAGGATCAATGATCAATGAACAATGAACGATCAACAATGAATAAGGATAAATGATCATTGAAGAATGAATGATGAAGAATGAACAAGGAAGAATGATCAACAACGAATGAACGTAGAAGAATGAATGAGGATCAATGAACAATGAAGATTGAACGATGAAGATTGAACAACTATCAAAGATACATGAAGAGTGAACGAAGAAGAATGAACAAGGACCAATGATCAATGAACAATAAACGATGAACAATGAACAAGGATTGATGGTGAATGAACAATTAACGATGAAGAATGAACAAGGATCTATGATTATTGAACAATAAACGATGAAGAATGAACAAGGATCAATGATCAATGAAGAATGAACGATGAACAATGAACAAGCATCAATGAACCTTGAAGAATGAATAATAAAGAATGAACAAGGTTCTATGATCAATAAAGAATGAACAAAGAAGAATGAAAGAGGATCAATGATCAATGAAGAATGAACAACAATCAATGATAAATGAAGAATGAACGATGAAGAATGAACAAGGATCAATGCTTAATGAACAATAAACGATGAACAATGAAGAAGGATTAATGATCAATGAACAATGAACAATGAACAATAAACAAGGATCAATGATAATTGAACAATGAACGATGAATGAACAAGAATTAACGATAATTGAACAATAAACGATGAAGAAAGAACAAGGATTAATGATCATTGAAGAATAAACGATGAAGAATGAACAAGGATCAATAAAGAATGAACAATGAACAATGAACAAGGACCAATGATCTATGAAGTATGAACGATGAAGAATGAACAAGGATCAATGATCAATAAACAATAAATGATGAACAATAAATAAGTATTAATGATAAATGAACAATAAAGAATTAACGATAAACAAGGATCAATGATCATTGAAGAATGAATGATTAAAAATGAACAAGGATCAATGATCCATGAACAATGAACGATGAATAATGACCAAGGATCAAGGATAAATGAACAATAAATGATGAACAATGAACAAGGATTAATGATCAATGAACAATAAAAAATGAACTATGAATAAGGATCAATAATCATTAAAGAATGAACGATAAAGAATGGACAAGAATCAATGATCAATGAACAATGAACGATGAACATTGAATAAGGATCAATGATCATTGAAGAATGAATGATGAAGAATGAACAAGGATTAATGATCAATGAACAATGAACGATGAACAATGAATAAGGATCAATGATCATTGAAGAATGAATGATGAAGAATGAACAAGGATGAATGATCAATGAACAATAATCGTTGAACAATGAGAAAGGATTAATGATCAATGAACAATGAAGAATAAACGATGAAGAATGAACAATAATCAATGCTCTATGAAAAATAAACGATAAAGAATGAACAAGGATCAATGATCAACGAAGAATGAACGATGAAGAATGAACAAGGATGAATGATCAATGAACAATAAACGATGAACAATGAACAACGATCAAAGATCATCGAAGAATAAACGATGAGAAATGACAAGGATCAATAAAGAATGAACGATAAAGAAAGAACAAGGATCAATGATCAATGAACAATAAATAATGAACAATGAACAAGGATTAATGATAAATTAACAATGAACAATGAACGATAAACAAGGATCAAAGACCAATGAACAATGAACAAGGATCAAGGATCAATGAACAATAAATGATGAACAATGAATAATCATTAATGATCAATGAACAATAAAGAATGAACGATGAACAAGGATCAATAATCATTGAAGAATGAACGATGAAGAATGAATGAGAATCAATGAGCAATGAACAATGAACGATGAACAATGAAAAAGGATCAATGATCATTGAAGAATGCATGATGAAGAATAAAAAAGGATCAATGATCAATGAACAATGAACGATCAACAATGAATAAGGATAAATGATCATTGAAGAATGAATGATGAAGAATGAACAAGCAAGAATGATCAATAAAGAATGAACGTAGAAGAATGAACGAGCATCAATGAACATTGAAGAATGAACGATGAAGAATGAACATCGATAAAAGATACATGAAGAATGAACGATGAAGAATGAACAAGGACCAATGATCAATGAACAATAAACGATGAACAATGAACAAGGATTAATGATCAATGAACAATGAACGATGAAGAATGAACATGGTTTAATGATCAATGAACTATAAACAATGAGGAATGAACAAGGATCAATGATCATTGAAGAATAAACGATGAAGATTGAACAAGCATTAATGAACAATAAATGACGAACAATGAACAAGGATTAATGATCAATGAACAATGAACAATGAACTATGAATAAGGATCAATAATCATTAAAGAATGAAGGATAAAGAATGGACAAGAATCAATGATCAATGAACAATGAACGATGAACATTGAATAAGGATCAATGATCAATAAAGAATGAACGAAGAATTAACAACGATCAATGATAAATGAAGAATGAACGATGAAGAAAGAACAAGGATCAATGATCAATGAACAATAAACGATGAACAATGAACAAGGATTAATGATCAATGAACAATGAACACTGAAGAATGAACAAGGATCAATGATAATTGAACAATGAAGGATGAAGAATAAAAGAGGATTAATGATCAATGAACAATAAACGATGAAGAAAGAACAAGGAATAATGATCATTGAAGAATAAACGATGAAGAATGAACAAGGATCAATAAAGAATGAACGATGAATAATGAACAACGTTCAATGATAAATGAAGAATGAACGTTGATGAAAGAACAAGGATCAATGATCAATGAACAATAAATGATGAAGAATGCACAAGTATTAATGAGAAATGAACAATGAAGAATGAACAAGGATCAATGATCAATGAAGGATTAATGATGAAGAATGAACAAGGATTAATGATCAATGAAGAATGAACAAGGATCAATGATCAATGAAGAATGAATAATGAAGAATGAACAAGGATGAAAGATCAATAAACAATAATCAATGAACAATGAGCAAGTATTAATGATCAATGAACAAGGAACGATGAAGAATGAACAAGGATTAATGATAAGTGAAGAATCAACAAGGATCAATGATCAATGAAGAATGAACGATGAAGAATGCACAAGAATCAATGATCAATGAAAAATAAACGATGAAAAATGAACTAAGATCAATGATCAATGAAGAATAAACGATGAAAAATGAACAAGGAATACCGATCATTGAACAATGAACGATGAAGAATGAACAAGGATGAATGATCAATGAACAATAAACGATGAGAAATGAACAAGGATCAATAAAGAATGAACGATAAAGAATGAACAAGGATAAATTATCAATCAACAGTAAACTAGGATTAATGATAAATGATCAACGAAGAATTAAAGATAAACAAGGATCAATGATCTTTGCTGAATGAACAATTAAAAATGAACAAGGATAAATGATCCATGAACAATGAACGATGAACAATGAACAAGGATCAAGGATAAATGAACAATAAATGATGAATAATGAACAAGGATTAATGATCAATGAACAATGAACGACGAAGAATGAACAAGGATCAATGATCATTGAACAATAAACGATGAAGAATGAACAAGGATCAATGATCAATGAAGAATGAACGATGAACAATGAACAAGCATCAATGAACATTGAAGAATGAATGATAAAGAATGAACAAGGATCAATGATCAATAAAGAATGAACGAAGAAGAATGAAAGAGGATTAATGATCAATGAAAAACGAACGATGAAGAATTAACAACGATCAATGATAAATTTAGAATGAATGATGAAGAATGAATAAGGATCAATGATCAATGAACAACAAATGATGAACAATGAATAAGAATTAATGGTAAATGAACAACGAAGAATTAACGATAAACAAGGATCAATGATCATTGAAGAATGAACGATTAAAAAACAACAAGGATCAATGAACCATGAACAATAAAGGATGAACAATGAACAAGGATCAAGGATAAATGAACAACAAATGATGAACAATGAACAAGGATTAATGATCAATGAACAATTAACAATGAATTATGAATAAGGATCAATAATCATTGAAGAATGAATGATGAAGACTAGACAAGAATCAATGATCATTGAACAATGAACGATGAACATTGAATAAGGATCAATGATCATTGACGAATGAATGATGAACAATGAACAAGGATGAATGATCAATGAACAATAATCGTTGAACAATGAGCAAGGATTAATGATCAATGAACAAGGAACGATGAAGAATGAACAAAGATTAATGATCAATAAAGAATGATAAAGGATCAATGATCAATGAGGAATAAAAGATGAAGAATGAACAATAATCAATAATCAATGCTCTATGAAAAATAAACGATGAAGAATGAACAAGGATCAATGATCAATGAAGAATGAACGATGAAAAATGAACAAGGATCAACAATCATTGAACAATAAACGATGAAGAATGAACAAGGATGAATGATCAATGAACAATAATCGATGAAGAATGAACAACGATCAATGATCATCGAAGAATAAAAGATGAGAAATGACAAGGATCAATAAAGAATGAAAGATAAAGAATGAACAAGGATCAATGATCAAGAAACAATAAATGATGAACAATGAACAAGGATTAATGATAAATTAATAATGAAGAATGAACGATAAACAAGGATCAATGATCAAGGAACAATGAACAAGGATCAAGGATAAATGAACAATAAATGATGAACAATGAACAAGGATTAATGATCAATGAACAATAAAGAATGAACGAAGAAGAAGCATCAATAATCATTGAAGAATGAACAATGAATAATGAACAAGAATCAACGATCAATGAACATTGAATAAGGATGAATGATCATTGAAGAATGCATGATGAAGAATAAACAAGGATCAATGATCAATGAACAATGAACGATCAACAATGAATCAGGATAAATGATCATTGAAGAATGAATGATGAAGAATGAACAAGGAAGAATGATCAATAAAGAATGAACGTAGAAGAATGAACGAGGATTAATGAACAATGATGAATTAACGATGATAATTAAACAACGATCAAAGATACATAAAGAATGAACGATGAAGAATGAACAAGGACCAATGATCAATGAACAATAAACGATGAACAATGAACAAGGATTAATGATCAATGAGCTATGAACGATGAACAATGAATTATGAATAAAGATCAATAATCATTGAAGAATGAACGATGAAGTATAGACAAGAATCAATGATTAATGAACAATGAACGATGAACATTGAATAAGGATCAATGATCATTGAAGAATGAATGATGAAGAATGAACAAGGATTAATGATCAATGAACAATAATCGTTGAACAATGAGCAAGGATTAATGATCAATGAACAAGGAACGATGAAGAATGAACAAAGATTAATGATCAATAAAGAATGAAAAAGGATCAATGAACAATGAAGAATAAACGATGAAGAATGAACAAGGATCAATGATCAATGAATAATGAACGATGAAAAATGAACAAGGATCAACAATCATTGAACAATGAACGATGAAGAATGAACAAGGATAAATGATCAATGAACAATAAACGATGAAGAATGAACAAGGATTAATGATCAATGAGCAATGAACGATGAAGAATGAACAAGGAAGAATGATCAATAAAGAATGAACGTAGAAGAATGAACGAGGATCAATGAACAATGAAGAATTAACGATGAAGATTAAACAACGATCAAAGATACATAAAGAATGAACGATGAAGAATGAACAAGGACCAATGATCAATGAACAATAAACGATGAACAATGAACAAGGATTAATGATCAATGAGCAATGAACGATGAAGAATGAACAAGGATTAATGATTATTGAACAATAAACGATGAAGAATGAACAAGGATCAATGATCAATGAAGAATGAACGATGAACAATGAACAAGCATCAATGAACATTGAAGAATGAATGATAAAGAATGAACAAGGATCAATGCTCTATGAAAAATAAACGATGAAGAATGAACAAGGATCAATGATCAAGGAAGAATGAACGATGAAAAATAAACAAGGATCAACAATCATTGAACAATAAACGATGAAGAATGAACAAGGATGAATGATCAATGAACAATAATCGATGAACAATGAACAACGATCAATGATCATCGAAGAATAAACGATGAGAAATGACAAGGATCAATAAAGAATGAAAGATAAAGAATGAACAAGGATCAATGTTCAAGGAACAATAAATGATGAACAATGAACAAGGATTAATGATAAATTAATAATGAAGAATGAACGATAAACAAGGATCAATGATCAATGAACAATGAACAAGGATCAAGGATAAATGAACAATAAATGATGAACAATGAACAAGGATTAATGATCAATGAACAACAAAGAATGAACGATGAACCAGGATCAATAATCATTGAAGAATGAACGATGAATAATGAACAAGAATCAACGATCAATGAACAATGAACGATGAACATTGAATAAGGATAATTGATCATTGAAGAATGCATGATGAAGAATAAACAAGGATTAATGATCAATGAACAATAAACGATCAACAATGAATAAGGATAAATGATCATTGAAGAATGAATTATGAAGAATGAACAAGGAAGAATGATCAATAAAGAATGAACGTAGAAGAATGAACGAGGATCAATGAACAATGAAGAATTAACGATGATGATTGAACAACGATCAAAGATACATATAGAATGAACGATGAAGAATGAACAAGGACCAATGATCAATGAACAATAAACGATGAACAATGAACAAGGATTAATGATCAATGAACAATGAACGATGAAGAATGAACAAGGATCAATGATTATTGAACAATAAACGATGAAGAATGAACAAGGATCAATGATCAATGAAGAATGAACGATGAACAATGAACAAGCATCAATGAACATTGAAGAATGAACGATAAAGAATGAACAAGGATCAATGATCAATAAAAAATGAACGAAGAAGAATGAAAGAAGATCAATGAGCAATGAAGAACGAACGACGAAGAATTAACAACGATCAATGATAAAGGTAGAATGAACGATGAAGAATGAACAAGAATCAATGATCAATGAACAATAAATGATGAACAATGAAAAAGGATTAATGATAAATGAACAATGAAGAATTAACGATAAACAAGGATCAATGATCATTGAAGAATGAACGATTAAAAATGAACAAGGATCAATGATCCATGAACAATGAACGATGAACAATGAACAAGGATCAAGGATAAATGAACAATAAATGATGAACAATGAACAAGGATTAATGATCAATGAACAATGAACAATGAATTATGAATAAAGATCAATAATCATTGAAGAATGAACGATGAACTATAGACAAGAATCAATGATTAATGAACAATGAACGATGAACATTGAATAAGGATCAATGATCATTGAATAATGAATGATGAAGAATGAACAAGGATTAATGATCAATGAACAATGAACGATGAATAATGAATAAGGATCAATGATCATTGAAGAATGAATGATGAAGAATGAACAAGGATAAATGATCAATGAACAATAATCGTTGAACAATGAGCAAGGATTAATGATCAATGAACAAGGAACGATGAAGAATGAACAAAGATTAATGATCAATAAAGAATGAAAAAGGATCAATGATCAATGAAGAATAAACGATGAAGAATGAACAATAATAAATGCTCTATGGAAAATAAACGATGAAGAATGAACAAGGATCAATGATCAATAAAGAATGAACGATGAAAAATGAACAAGGATCAACAATCATTGAACAATGAACGATGAAGAATGAACAAGGATGAATGATCAATGAACAATAAACGATGAAGAATGAACATGGATTAATGATCAATGAGCAATGAACGATGACGAATGAACAAGGAAGAATAATCAATAAAGAATGAACGTAGAAGAATGAACGAGGATCAAAGAACAATGAAGAATTAACGATGAAGATTAAATAACGATCAAAGATACATAAAGAATGAACGATGAAGAATGAACAAGGACCAATGATCAATGAACAATAAACGATGAACAATGAACAAGGATTAATGATCAATGAGCAATGAACGATGAAGAATGAACAAGGATTAATGATTATTAAACAATAAACGATGAAGAATGAACAAGGATCAATGATCAATGAAGAATGAACGATGAACAATTAAAAAGCATCAATGAACATTGAAGAATGAATGATAAAGAATGAACAAGGATCAATGCTCTATGAAAAATAAACGATGAAGAATGAACAAGGATCGATGATCAAGGAAGAATGAACGATGAAAAATGAACAAGGATCAACAATCATTGAACAATAAACGATGAAGAATGAACAAGGATGAATGATCAATGAACAATAATCGATGAAGAATGAACAACGATCAATGATCATCGAAGAATAAACGATGAGAAATGACACGGATCAATAAAGAATGAAAGATAAAGAATGAATAAGGATCAATGATCAAGGAACAATAAATGATGAACAATGAACAAGGATTAATGATAAATTAATAATGAAGAATGAACGATAAACAAGGATCAATGATCTATGAACAATGAACAAGGATCAAGGATAAATGAACAATAAATGATGAATAATGAACAAGGATTAATGATCAATGAACAATAAAGAATGAACGATGAACAAGGATCAACAATCATTGAAGAATGAACGATGAATAATGAACAAGAATCAACGATCAATGAACAATGAACGATAAACATTGAATAAGGATCAATGATCATTGAAGAATGCATGATGAAGAATAAACAAGGATCAATGATCAATGAACAATGAACGATCAACAATGAATAAGGATAAATGATCATTGAAGAATGAATGATGAAGAATGAACAAGGAAGAATGATCAATAAAGAATGAACGTAGAAGAATGAACGAGGATCAATGAACAATGAAGAATTAACGATGATGATTGAACAACGATCAAAGATACATAAAGAATGAACGATGAAGAATGAACAAGGACCAATGATCAATGAACAATAAACGATGAACAATGAACAAGGATTAATGATCAATGAGCAATGAACGATGAAGAATGAACAAGGATTAATGATTATTAAACAATAAACGATGAAGAATGAACAAGGATCAATGATCAATGAAGAATGAACGATGAACAATTAAAAAGCATCAATGAACATTGAAGAATGAATGATAAAGAATGAACAAGGATCAATGCTCTATGAAAAATAAACGATGAAGAATGAACAAGGATCAATGATCAAGGAAGAATGAACGATGAAAAATGAACAAGGATCAACAATCATTGAACAATAAACGATGAAGAATGAACAAGGATGAATGATCAATGAACAATAATCGATGAAGAATGAACAACGATCAATGATCATCGAAGAATAAACGATGAGAAATGACACGGATCAATAAAGAATGAAAGATAAAGAATGAATAAGGATCAATGATCAAGGAACAATAAATGATGAACAATGAACAAGTATTAATGATAAATTAATAATGAAGAATGAACGATAAACAAGGATCAATGATCTATGAACAATGAACAAGGATCAAGGATAAATGAACAATAAATGATGAATAATGAACAAGGATTAATGATCAATGAACAATAAAGAATGAACGATGAACAAGGATCAACAATCATTGAAGAATGAACGATGAATAATGAACAAGAATCAACGATCAATGAACAATGAACGATAAACATTGAATAAGGATCAATGATCATTGAAGAATGCATGATGAAGAATAAACAAGGATCAATGATCAATGAACAATGAACGATCAACAATGAATAAGGATAAATGATCATTGAAGAATGAATGATGAAGAATGAACAAGGAAGAATGATCAATAAAGAATGAACGTAGAAGAATGAACGAGGATCAATGAACAATGAAGAATTAACGATGATGATTGAACAACGATCAAAGATACATAAAGAATGAACGATGAAGAATGAACAAGGACCAATGATCAATGAACAATAAACGATGAACAATTAAACGATGAACAATGAACAAGGATTAATGATCAATGAACAATGAACGATGAAGAATGAACAAGGATCAATGATTTTTGAACAATAAACGATGAAGAATGAACAAGGATCAATGATCAATGAAGAATGAACGATGAACAATGAACAAGCATCAATGAACATTGAAGAATGAATGATAAAGAATGAACAAGGATCAATGATCAATAAAGAATGAACGAAGAAGAATGAAAGAAGATCAATGAGCAATGAAGTACGAACGATGAAGAATTAACAACGATCAATGATAAAGGTAGAATGAACGACGAAGAATGAACAAGGATCAATGATCAATGAACAATAAATGATGAACAATGAATAAGGATTAATGATAAACAAGGATCAATGATCATTGAAGAATGAACGATAAACAAGGATCAATGATCATTGAAGAATGAACGATTAAAAATGAACAAGGATCAATGATCCATTAACAATGAACGATGAACAATGAACAAGGATCAAGGATAAATGAATAATAAATGATGAACAATGAACAAGGATTAATGATCAATGAACAATGAACAATGAATTATGAATAAGGATCAATAATCATTGAAGAATGAACGATGAAGTATAGACAAGAATCAATGATTAATGAACAATGAACGATGAACATTGAATAGGGATCAATGATCATTGAAGAAGAAATGATGAAGAATGAACAAGGATTAATGATCAATGAACAATGAACGATGAACAATGAATAAGGATCAATGATCATTGAAGAATCAATGATGAAGAATGTACAAGGATGAATGATCAATGAACAATAATCGTTGAACAATGAGCAAGGATTAATGATCAATGAACAAGGAACGATGAAGAATGAACAAAGATTAATGATCAATAAAGAATGAAAAAGGATCAATGAACAATGAAGAATAAACAATGAAGAATGAACAATAATCAATGCTCTATGAAAATTAAACGATGAAGAATGAACAAGGATCAATGATCAATGAAGAATAAACGATGAAAAATGAACAAGGATCAATAATCATTGAACAATGAACGATGAAGAATGAACAAGGGTGAATGATCAATGAACAATATACGATGAAGAATGAACATCGATCAATGATCATCGAAGAATAAACGATGAGAAATGACAAGGATCAATAAAGAATGAACGATAAAGAATGAATAAGGATCAATGATCAATGAACAATAAATGATGAACAATGAACAAGGATTAATGATCAATGAACAATAAAGAATGAACGATGAACAAGGATCAATAATCATTGAAGAATTAACGATGAAGAATGAACAAGAATTAACGATCAATGAACAATGAACGATGAACATTGCATAAGGATCAATGATCATTGAAGAATGCATGATGAAGAATAATCAAGGATCAATGATCAATGAACAATGAACAATCAACAATGAATAAGGATAAATGATCATTGAAGAATAAATGATGAAGAATGAACAA
The DNA here is from genome assembly GCF_026212465.1 of Amaranthus tricolor. NCBI lineage: Eukaryota > Viridiplantae > Streptophyta > Magnoliopsida > Caryophyllales > Amaranthaceae > Amaranthus > Amaranthus tricolor. Next base: position 6,995,504 of record NC_080052.1, on the reverse strand, counting down.
GTAGGAATGACCAATAAAGAATGAACGTAGAAGAATGAACGAGGATCAATGAACAATGAAGGTTGAACAATGAAGATTGAACAACGATCAAAGATACATGAAGAATAAACGATGAAGAATGAACAAGGACCAATGATCAACGAACAATAAACGATGAAGAATGAACAAGGATTAATGATCAATGAACAATGAACGATGAAGAATGAACAGGGATCAATGATTATTGAACAATAAACGATGAAGAATGAACAAGGATCAATGATCAATGAACAATGAACGATGAACAATGAACAAGCATCAATGAACATTGAAGAATGAATGATAAAGAATGAACAAGGATCAATGATCAATAAAGAATGAACGAAGAAGAATGAAAGAGGATCAATGATCAATGAAGAACGAACGATGAAGAATTAACAACGATCAATGATAAATTTAGAATGAATGATGAAGAATGAATAAGGATCAATGATCAATGAACAATAAATGATGAACAATGAATAAGGATTAATGATAAATGAACAATGAAGAATTAAAGATAAACAAGGATCAATGATCATTGAAGAATGAACGGTTAAAAATGAACAAGGATCAATGATCCATTAACAATGAACGATGAACAATGAACAAGGATCAAGGATAAATGAACAATAAATGATGAACAATGAACAAGGATTCATGATCAATGAACAATGAACAATGAATTATGAATAAGGATCAATAATCATTGAATAATGAACGATGAAGTATAGACAAGAATCAATGATTAATGAACAATGAACGATGAACATTGAATAGGGATCAAGATCATTGAAGAATGAATGATGAAGAATAAACAAGGATTAATGATCAATTAATAATGAACGCTGAATAATGAATAAGGATCAATGATGATTGAAGAATGAATGATGAAGAATGAACAAGGATGAACGATCAATGAACAATAATCGTTGAACAATGAGCAAGGATTAATGATCAATGAACAAGGAACGATGAAGAATGAACAAAGATTAATGATCAATAAAGAATGAAAAAGGATCAATGATCAATGAAGAATAAACGATGAAGAATGAACAATAATCAATGCTTAATGAAAAATAAACGATGAAGAATGAACAAGGATCAATGATCAATGAAGAATGAACGATGAAAAATGAACAAGGATCAACAATCATTGAACAATAAACGATGAAGAATGAACAAGGATGAATGATCAATGAACAATAATCGATGAAGAATGAACAACGATCAATGAGCATCGAAGAATAAACGATGAGAAATGACAAGGATCAATAAAGAATGAAAGATAAAGAATGAATAAGGATCAATGATCAAGGAACAATAAATGATGAACAATGAACAAGGATTAATGATAAATTAATAATGAAGAATGAACGATAAACAAGGATCAATGATCTATGAACAATGAACAAGGATCAAGGATAAATGAACAATAAATGATGAACAATGAACAAGGATTAATGATCAATGAACAATAAAGAATGAACGATGAACAAGGATCAACAATCATTGAAGAATGAACGATGAATAATGTACAAGAATCAACGATCAATGAACAATGAAAGATGAACATTGAATAAGGATCAATGATCATTGAAGAATGCATGATGAAGAATAAACAAGGATCAATGATCAATGAACAATGAACGATCAACAATGAATAAGGATAAATGATCATTGAAGAATGAATGATGAAGAATGAACAAGGAAGAATGATCAATAAAGAATGAACGTAGAAGAATGAACGAGGATCAATGAACAATGAAGAATTAACGATGATGATTGAACAACGATCAAAGATACATAAAGAATGAACGATGAAGAATGAACAAGGACCAATGATCAATGAACAATAAACGATGAACAATTAAACGATGAACAATGAACAAGGATTAATGATCAATGAACAATGAACGATGAAGAATGAACAAGGATCAATGATTATTGAACAATAAACGATGAAGAATGAACAAGGATCAATGATCAATGAAGAATGAACGATGAACAATGAACAAGCATCAATGAACATTGAAGAATGAATGATAAAGAATGAACAAGGATCAATGATCAATAAAGAATGAACGAAGAAGAATGAAAGAAGATCAATGAGCAATGAAGTACGAACGATGAAGAATTAACAGCGATCAATGATAAAGGTAGAATGAACGACGAAGAATGAACAAGGATCAATGATCAATGAACAATAAATGATGAACAATGAATAAGGATTAATGATAAATGAACAATGAAGAATTAACGATAAACAAGGATCAATGATCATTGAAGAATGAACGATTAAAAATGAACAAGGATCAATGATCCATTAACAATGAACGATGAACAATGAACAAGGATCAAGGATAAATGAACAATAAATGATGAACAATGAACAAGGATTAATGATCAATGAACAATGAACAATGAATTATGAATAAGGATCAATAATCATTGAAGAATGAACGATGAAGTATAGACAAGAATCAATGATTAATGAACAATGAACGATGAATATTGAATAGGGATCAATGATCATTGAAGAAGGAATGATGAAGAATGAACAAGGATTAATGATCAATGAACAATGAACGATGAACAATGAATAAGGATCAATGATCATTGAAGAATCAATGATGAAGAATGTACAAGGATGAATGATCAATGAACAATAATCGTTGAACAATGAGCAAGGATTAATGATCAATGAACAAGGAACGATGAAGAATGAACAAAGATTAATGATCAATAAAGAATGAAAAAGGATCAATGAACAATGAAGAATAAACAATGAAGAATGAACAATAATAAATGCTCTATGAAAATTAAACGATGAAGAATGAACAAGGATCAATGATCAATGAAGAATAAACGATGAAAAATGAACAAGGATCAATAATCATTGAACAATGAACGATGAAGAATGAACGAGGATGAATGATCAATGAACAATATACGATGAAGAATGAACATCGATCAATGATCATCGAAGAATAAACGATGAGAAATGACAAGGATCAATAAAGAATGAACGATAAAGAATGAACAAGGATCAATGATCAATGAACAATAAATGATGAACAATGAACAAGGATTAATGATCAATGAACAATAAAGAATGAACGATGAACAAGGATCAATAATCATTGAAGAATTAACGATGAAGAATGAACAAGAATTAACGATCAATGAACAATGAACGATGAACATTGAATAAGGATCAATGATCATTGAAGAATGCATGATGAAGAATAATCAAGGATCAATGATCAATGAACAATGAACAATCAACAATGAATAAGGATAAATGATCATTGAAGAATAAATGATGAAGAATGAACAAGTAGGAATGACCAATAAAGAATGAACGTAGAAGAATGAACGAGGATCAATGAACAATGAAGGTTGAACAATGAAGATTGAACAACGATCAAAGATACATGAAGAATGAACGATGAAGAATGAACAAGGACCAATGATCAATGAACAATAAACGATGAACCATGAACAAGGATTAATGATCAATGAACAATGAACGATGAAGAATGAACAGGGATCAATGATTATTGAACAATAAACGATGAAGAATGAACAAGGATCAATGATCAATGAACAATGAACGATGAACAATGAACAAGCATCAATGAACATTGAAGAATGAATGATAAAGAATGAACAAGGATCAATGATCAATAAAGAATGAACGAAGAAGAATGAAAGAGGATCAATGATCAATGAAGAACGAACGATGAAGAATTAACAACGATCAATGATAAATTTAGAATGAATGATGAAGAATGAATAAGGATCAATGATCAATGAACAATAAATGATGAACAATGAATAAGGATTAATGATAAATGAACAATGAAGAATTAAAGATAAACAAGGATCAATGATCATTGAAGAATGAACGATTAAAAATGAACAAGGATCAATGATCCATTAACAATGAACGATGAACAATGAACAAGGATCAAGGATAAATGAACAATAAATGATGAACAATGAACAAGGATTCATGATCAATGAACAATGAACAATGAATTATGAATAAGGATCAATAATCATTGAAGAATGAACGATGAAGTATAGACAAGAATCAATGATTAATGAACAATGAACGATGAACATTGAATAGGGATCAATGATCATTGAAGAATGAATGATGAAGAATGAACAAGGATTAATGATCAATTAACAATGAACGATGAATAATGAATAAGGATCAATGATGATTGAAGAATGAATGATGAAGAATGAACAAGGATGAATGATCAATGAACAATAATCGTTGAACAATGAGCAAGGATTAATGATCAATGAACAAGGAACGATGAAGAATGAACAAAGATTAATGATCAATAAAGAATGAAAAAGGATCAATGATCAATGAAGAATAAACGATGAAGAATGAACAATAATCAATGCTCTATGAAAAATAAACGATGAAGAATGAACAAGGATCAATGATCAATGAAGAATGAACGATGAAAAATGAACAAGGATCAACAATTATTGAACAATGAACGATGAAGAATGAACAAGGATGAATGATTAATGAACAATATACGATGAAGAATGAACATCGATCAATGATCATCGAAGAATAAACGATGAGAAATGACAAAGATCAATAAAGAATGAACGATAAAGAATGAACAAGGATCAATGATCAATGAACAATAAATGATGAACAATGAACAAGGATTAATGATCAATGAACAATAAAGAATGAACGATGAACAAGGATCAATAATCATTGAAGAATTAACGATGAAGAATGAACAAGAATTAACGATCAATGAACAATGAACGATGAACATTGAATAAGGATCAATGATCATTGAAGAATGCATGATGAAGAATAATCAAGGATCAATGATCAATGAACAATGAACAATCAACAATGAATAAGGATAAATGATCATTGAAGAATAAATGATGAAGAATGAACAAGTAGGAATGACCAATAAAGAATGAACGTAGAAGAATGAACGAGGATCAATGAACAATGAAGGTTGAACAATGAAGATTGAACAACGATCAAAGATACATGAAGAATGAACGATGAAGAATGAACAAGGACCAATGATCAATGAACAATAAACGATGAACAATGAACAAGGATTAATGATCAATGAACAATGAACGATGAAGAATGAACAAGGATCAATGATTATTGAACAATAAACGATGAAGAATGAACAAAGATCAATGACCAATGAAGAATGAACGATAAACAATGAACAAGCATCAATGAACATTGAAGAATGAATGATAAAGAATGAACAAGGATCAATGATCAATAAAGAATGAACGAAGAAGAATGAAAGAAGATCAATGATCAATGAAGAACGAACGATGAAGACTTAACAACGATCAATGATAAAGGTAGAATGAACGACGAAGAATGAACAAGGATCAATGATCAATGAACAATTAACGATGAACAATGAACAAGCATCAATGAACATTGAAGAATGAATGATAAAGAATGAACAAGGATCAATGATCAATAAAGAATGAACGAAGAAGAATGAAAGAGGATCAATGAACAATGAAGAATTAACGATTAAGATTGAACAATGATCAAAGATACATGAAGAATGAACGATGAAGAATGAACAAGGACCAATGATCAATGAACAATAAACGATGAACAATGAAGAAGGATTAATGATCAATGAACAATGAACGATGAGGAATGAACAAGGATCAATGATTATCGAACAATAAACGATGAATAATAAACGATGAACAATGAACAAGCATCAATGAACATTGAAGAATGAATGATAAAGAATGAATAAGGATCAATGCTCTATGAAAAATAAACGATGAAGAATGAACAAGGATCAATGATCAATGAAGAATGAACGATGAAAAATGAACAAGGATCAACAATCATTGAACAATAAACGATGAAGAATGAACAAGGATGAATGATCAATGAACAATAATCGATGAAGAATGAACAACGATCAATGATCATCGAAGAATAAACGATGAGAAATGACAAGGATCAATAAAGAATGAAAGATAAAGAATGAATAAGGATCAATGATCAAGGAACAATAAATGATGAACAATGAACAAGGATTAATGATAAATTAATAATGAAGAATGAACGATAAACAAGGATCAATGATCTATGAACAATGAACAAGGATCAAGGATAAATGAACAATAAATGATGAACAATGAACAAGGATTAATGATCAATGAACAATAAAGAATGAACGATGAACAAGGATCAACAATCATTGAAGAATGAACGATGAATAATGAACAAGAATCAACGATCAATGAACAATGAACGATGAACATTGAATAAGGATCAATGATCATTGAAGAATGCATGATGAAGAATAAACAAGGATCAATGATCAATGAACAATGAACGATCAACAATGAATAAGGATAAATGATCATTGAAGAATGAATGATGAAGAATGAACAAGGAAGAATGATCAATAAAGAATGAACATAGAAGAATGAACGAGGATCAATGAACAATGAAGAATTAACGATGATGATTGAACAACGATCAAAGATACATAAAGAATGAACGATGAAGAATGAACAAGGACCAATGATCAATGAACAATAAACGATGAACAATTAAACGAGGAACAATGAACAAGGATTAATGATCAATGAACAATGAACGATGAAGAATGAACAAGGATCAATGATTATTGAACAATAAACGATGAAGAATGAACAAGGATCAATGATCAATGAAGAATGAACGATGAACAATGAACAAGCATCAATGAACATTGAAGAATGAATGATAAAGAATGAACAAGGATCAATGATCAATAAAGAATGAACGAAGAAGAATGAAAGAAGATCAATGAGCAATGAAGTACGAACGATGAAGAATTAACAACGATCAATGATAAAGGTAGAATGAACGACGAAGAATGAACAAGGATCAATGATCAATGAACAATAAATGATGAACAATGAATAAGGATTAATGATAAATGAACAATGAAGAATTAACGATAAACAAGGATCAATGATCATTGAAGAATGAACGATTAAAAATGAACAAGGATCAATGATCCATTAACAATGAACGATGAACAATGAACAAGGATCAAGGATAAATGAACAATAAATGATGAACAATGAACAAGGATTAATGATCAATGAACAATGAACAACGAATTATGAATAAGGATCAATAATCATTGAAGAATGAACGATGAAGTATAGACAAGAATCAATGATTAATGAACAATGAACGATGAACATTGAATAGGGATCAATGATCATTGAAGAAGGAATGATGAAGAATGAACAAGGATTAATGATCAATGAACAATGAACGATGAACAATGAATAAGGATCAATGATCATTGAAGAATCAATGATGAAGAATGTACAAGGATGAATGATCAATGAACAATAATCGTTGAACAATAAGCAAGGATTAATGATCAATGAACAAGGAACGATGAAGAATGAACAAAGATTAATAATCAATAAAGAATGAAAAAGGATCAATGAACAATGAAGAATAAACAATGAAGAATGAACAATAATCAATGCTCTATGAAAATTAAACGATGAAGAATGAACAAGGATCAATGATCAATGAAGAATAAACGATGAAAAATGAACAAGGATCAATAATCATTGAACAATGAACGATAAAGAATAAACAAGGATAAATGATCAATGAACAATATACGATGAAGAATGAACATCGATCAATGATCATCGAAGAATAAACGATGAGAAATGACAAGGATCAATAAAGAATGAACGATAAAGAATGAACAAGGATCAATGATCAATGAACAATAAATGATGAACAATGAACAAGGTTTAATGATCAATGAACAATAAAGAATGAACGATGAACAAGGATCAATAATCATTGAAGAATTAACGATGAAAAATGAACAAGAATTAACGATCAATGAACAATGAACGATGAACATTGAATAAGGATCAATGATCATTGAAGAATGCATGATGAAGAATAATCAAGGATCAATGATCAATGAACAATGAACAATCAACAATGAATAAGGATAAATGATCATTGAAGAATAAATGATGAAGAATGAACAAGTAGGAATGACCAATAAAGAATGAACGTAGAAGAATGAACGAGGATCAATGAACAATGAAGGTTGAACAATGAAGATTAAACAACGATCAAAGATACATGAAGAATGAACGATGAAGAATGAACAAGGACCAATGATCAATGAACAATAAACGATGAACAATGAACAAGGATTAATGATCAATGAACAATGAACGATGAAGAATGAACAGGGATCAATGATTATTGAACAATATACGATGAAGAATGAACAAGGATCAATGATCAATGAAGAATGAATGATTAACAATGAACAAGCATCAATGAACATTGAAGAATGAATGATAAAGAATGAACAAGGATCAATGATCAATAAAGAATGAACGAAGAAGAATGAAAGAGGATCAATGATCAATGAAGAACGAACGATGAAGAATTAACAGCGATCAATAATAAAGGTAGAATGAACGACGAAGACTGAACAAGGATCAATGATCAATGAACAATAAACGATGAACAATGAACAAGCATCAATGAACATTGAAGAATGAATGATAAAGAATGAACAAGGATCAATGATCAATAAAGAATAAATGAAGAAGAACGACAGAGGATCAATGAACAATGAAGAATTAACGATGAAGATTGAACAATGATCAAAGATACATGAAGAATGAACGATGCAGAATGAACAAGGACCAATGATCAATGAACAATAAACGATGAACAATGAACAAGGATTAATGATCAATGAACAATGAACGATGAAGAATGAACAAGGATCAATGATTATTGAACAATAAACGATGGAGAATGAACAAGGATCAATGATCAATGAAGAATGAACGATGAACAATGAACAAGCATCAATGAACATTGAAGAATGAATGATAAAGAATGAACAAGGATCAATGATCAATAAAGAATGAACGAAGAAGAATGAAAGAAGATCAATGATCAATGAAGAACGAACGATGAACAATTAACAACGATCAATGATAAAGGTAGAATGAACGATGAAGAATGAACAAGGATCAATGATCAATGAACAATAAATGATGAACAATGAATAAGGATTAATGATAAATGAACAATGAAGAATTATCGATAAACAAGGATCAATGATCATTGTAGAATAAATGATTAAAAATGAAGAAGGATTAATGATCCATGAACAATGAACGATGAACAATGAACAAGGATCAAGGATAAATGAACAATAAATGATGAACAATGAACAAGGATTAATGATCAATGAACAATGAACAATGAATTATGAATAAGGATCAATAATCATTGAAGAAAGAACGATGAAGAATGGACAAGAATCAATGATTAATGAACAATGAACGATGAACATTGAATAAGGATCAATGATCATTAAAGAATGAATGATGAAGAATGAACAAGGATTAATCATCAATGAACAATGAACGATAAACAATGAATAAGGATCAATGATCATTGAAGAATGAATGATGAAGAATGAACAAGGATAAATGATCAATGAACAATAATCGTTGAACAATGAGCAAGGATTACTGATCAATGAACAACGAATGATGAAGAATGAACAAAAATTAATGATCAATAAAGAAAGAAAAAGGATCAATGATCAATGAAGAATGAACGATGAAAAATGAACAAGCATCAACAATCATTGAACAATGAACGATGAAGAATGAACAAGGATGAATGATCAATGAACAATAAACGATGAAGAATGAACATCGATCAATGATCATCGAAGAATAAACGATGAGAAATGACAAGGATCAATAAAGAATGAACGATAAAGAATAAACAAGGATAAATGATCAATGAACAATTAATGATGAACAATGAACAAGGATTAATGATCAATGAACAATAAAGAATGAACGATGAACAAGGATCAATAATCATTGAAGAATGAACGATGAAGAATGAACTAGAATTAACGATCAATGAACAATGAACGATGAACATTGATTAAGGATCAATGATCATTGAAGAATACATGATGAAGAATAATCAAGGATCAATGATCAATGAACAATGAACAATCAACAATGAATAAGGATAAATGATCATTGAAGAATAAATGATGAAGAATGAACAAGTAGGAGTGAAAAATAAAGAATGAACGTAGAAGAATGAACGAGGATCAATGAACAATGAAGGATGAACAATGAAGATTGAACAACGATCAAAGATACATGAAGAATGAACGATGAAGAATGAACAAGGACCAATGATCAATGAACAATAAACGATGAACAATGAACAAGGATTAATGATCAATGAACAATGAACGATGAAGAATGAACAGGGATCAATGATTATTGAACAATAAACAATGAAGAATGAACAAGGATCAATGATCAATGAAGAATGAACGATGAACAATGAACAAGCATCAATGAACATTGAAGAATGAATGATAAAGAATGAACAAGGATCAATGATCAATAAAGAATGAACGAAGAAGAATGAAAGAGGATCAATGCTCAGTGAAGAACGAACGATGAAGAAATAACAGCGATCAATAATAAAGGTAGAATGAACGACGAAGAATGAACAAGGATCAATGATCAATGAACAATAAACGATGAACAATGAACAAGCATCAATGAACATTGAAGAATGAATGATAAAGAATGAACGAAGAAGAATGAAAGAGGATCAATGAACAATGAAGAATTAACGATGAAGATTGAACAATGATCAAAGATACATGAAGAATGAACGATGAAGAATGAACAAGGACCAATGATCATTGAACAATAAACGATGAACAATGAACAAGGATTAATGATCAATGAACAATGAACGATGAAGAATGAACAAGGATCAATGATTATTGAACAATAAACGATGAAGAATGAACAAGGATCAATGATCAATGAAGAATGAACGATGAACAATGAACAAGCATCAATGAACATTGAAGAATGAATGATAAAGCATGAACAAGGATCAACGATCAATAAAGAATGAACGAAGAAGAATGAAAGAAGATCAATGATCAATGAAGAACGAACGATGAAGAAATAACAACGATCAATGATAAAGGTAGAATGAACAACGAAGAATGAACAAGGATCAATGATCAATGAACAATAAACGATGAACAATGAACAAGCATCAATGAACATTGAAGAATGAATGATAAAGAATGAACAAGGATCAATGATCAATAAAGAATGAACGAAGAAGAATGAAAGAGGATCAATGAACAATGAAGAATTAACGATGAAGATTGAACAAGGATCAAAGATACATGAAGAATGAACGATGAAGAATGAACAAGGACCAATGATCAATGAACAATAAACGATGAACAATGAACAAGGATTAATGATCAATGAACAATGAACGATGAAGAATGAACAAGGATCAATCATTATTAAACAATAAACGATGAAGAATGAACAAGGATCAATGATCAATGAAGAATGAACGATAAACAATGAACAAGCATCAATGAACATTGAAGAATGAATGATAAAGAATGAACAAGGATCAATTATCAATAAAGAATGAACGAAGAAGAATGAAAGAAGATCAATGATCAATGAAGAACGAACGATGAAGAATTAACAACGATCAATGATAAAGGTAGAATGAACGATGAAGAATGAACAATTATCAATGATCAATGAACAATGAATAAGGATTAATGATAAATTAACAATGAAGAATTAACGATAAACAAGGATCAATGATCATTGAAGAATAAACGATTAAAAATGAAGAAGGATCAATTATCCATGAACAATGAACGATGAACAATGAACAAGGATCAAGGATAAATGTACAATAAATGATGAACAATGATCAAGGATTAATGATCAATGAACCATGAACAATGAATTATGAATAAGGATCAATAATCATTGAAGAATGAACGATGAAGAATGGACAAGAATCAATGATTAATGAACAATGAACGATGAACATTGAATAAGGATCAATGATCCTTGAAGAATGAATGATGAAGAATGAACAAGGATTAATCATCAATGAACAATGAACGATGAACAACGAATAAGGATCAATGATCATTGAAGAATGAATGATGGAGAATGAACAAGGATAAATGATCAATGAACAATAATTGTTGAAAAATGAGCAAGGATTAATGATCAATGAACAAGGAATGATGAAGAATGAACAAAGATTAATGATCAATAAAGAATGAAAAAGGATCAATGATCAATGAAGAATAAACGATGAAGAATGAACAATAATCAATGCTCTTTCAAAAATAAACGATGAAGAAAAAACAAGGATCAATGATCAATGAAGAATGAACGATGAAAAATGAACAAGGATCAACAATCACTGAACAATGAACGATGAAGAATGAACAAGGATGAATGATCAATGAACAATAAACGATGAAGAATGAACAACGATCAATGATCATCGAAGAATAAACGATGAGAAATGACAAGGATCAATAAAGAATGAACGATAAAGAATGAACAAGGATCAATGATCAATGAACAATAAATGATGAACAATGAACAAGGATTAATGATAAATTAACAATGAAGAATGAACGATAAACAAGGATCAATGATCAATGAACAATGAACAAGGATCAAGGATCAATGAACAACAAATGATGAACAATGAACAAGGATTAATGATCATTGAAGAATGAACGATGAAGAATGAACAAGAATCAATGATTTATGAACAATGAACGATGAACATTGAATAAGGATCAATGATCATTGAAGAATGCATGATGAAGAATAAACAAGGATCAATGATCATTGAACAATGAACGATCAACAATGAATAAAGATAAATGATCATTGAAGAATGAATGATGAAGAATGAACAAGGAAGAATGATCAATAAAGAATGAACGTAGAAGAATGAACGAGGATCAATGAACAATGAATAATGAACGATGAAGATTGAACAACGATCAAAGATACATGAAGAATGAACGATGAAGAATGAACAAGGACCAATGATCAATGAACAATAAACGATGAACAATGAACAAGGATTAATGATCAATGAACAATGAACGATGAAGAATGAACAAGGATCAATGTTAATTGAACAATAAACGATGAAGAATGAACAAGGATCATTGTTCAATGAAGAATAAACGATGAACAATGAACAAGCATCAATGAACAAGGATCAATGATCAATAAAGAATGAACGAAGAAGAATGAAAGAGGATCAATGATCAATGAAGAATGAACGATGAAGAATTAACAACGATCAATGATAAATGAAAAATGAACGAGGAAGAATGAACAAGGATCAATGATCAATGAACAATAAACGATAAACAATTTACAAGGATTAATGATCAATGAAGAATGAACAATGAAGAATGAACAAGGATCAATCGTGATTGAACAATAAACGATGAAGAAAGAACAAGGAATAATGATCATTGAACAATGAAACTTGAAGAATGAACAAGGATCAATGATCAATGTACAATAAATGATAAACAATGCACAAGTATTAATGATAAATGAACAATGAAGAATGAACGATAAACATGGATCAATGATCATTGACGAACGATGAAGAATGCAAAAGGATCAATGATCAATGAACAATGAACGATGAACAATGAACAAGGATCAATGATCAATGAAGAATGAAAGATGAAGATTAAACCAGGATCAATGATCAATGAAGAATGAACGATGAAGAATGAACAAGGATTAATGATCAATGAAGAATGAACAAGGATCAATGATCAATGAAGAATGAACGATGAATAATTAACAAGGATAAATGATCAATAAACAATAATCGATGAACAATGAGCAAGTATTAATGATCAATGAACAAGGAATGATGAAGAATGAACAAGGATTAATGATCAAGAAAGAATGAACGACGAAAAATGAACAAGGATTAATGATCAGTGAAGAATGAACGATAAAGAATGCAAAAGAATCAATGATCAATGAAAAATAAACGATGAATAATGAACAAGGATCAATGAACAATGAAGAATGAACGATAAAAAATGAACAAGGATCAACGATCATTGAACAATGAACGATGAAGAATGAACAAGGATGAATGATCGATGAACAATAAACGATGAAGAATGAACAAGGATCAATGAACATTGAAGAATAGACGATGAGAAATGAACAAGGATCAATAAAGAATAAACGATAACGAATGAACAAGGATAAATGATCAATGAACAATAAATGATGAACAATGAACCTGGATTAATGATAAATGAACAACGAGGAATTAACGATAAACAAGGATCAATGATCTTTGAAGCATGAACAATTAATAATGAACAAGGATCAGTGATCTATGAACATTGAACGATGAACAATGAACAAGGATCAAGGATAAATGAACAATAAATGATGAACAATGAATAAGGAATAATGATCAATGAACAATGAAGAATGAACGATGAACAAGTATCAATAATCATTGAAGAATGAACGATGAAGAATGAACAAGAATCAATAATTAATGAACAATGAACGAAGAACATTTAATAAGGATCAATGATCAATGAAGAATGAATGATGAAGAATGAACAAGGATCAATGATCAATGAACAATAAATGATGAACAATGAACAATGATTAATGATAAATTAACAATGAAGAATGAACGATAAACAAGGATCAATAATCAATGAACAATGAACAAGGATTAATAATCAATGAACAATAAAGAATGAAAGATGAACAAGGATCAATAATCATTGAAGAATGAACGATGAAGAATGAACAAGAATCAATGATCAATGAACAATGAACGATGAACATTGAAAAAGGATCAATGATCATTGAAGAATACATGATGAAGAATGAACAAGAATCAATGATCAACCAACAATGAATGATCAACAATGAATAAGGATAAATGATCATTGAAGAATGAATGATGAATAATGAACAAGCAAGAATGATCAATAAAGAATGAACATAGAAGAATGAACAAGGATGAATGAACAATGAAGAATGAACGATGAAGATTGAACAACGATCAAAGATACATGAAGAATGAACGATGAAGAATGAACAAGGACCAATGATCAATGAACAATAAACGATGAACAATGAACAAGGATTAATGTTCAATGAACAATGAAAGATGAAGAATGAACAAGGATCAATGATTATTGAACAATAAACGATGAAGAATGACCAAGGATCAATGATAAATGAAGATTGAATAATAAAGAATGAACAAGGAACAATGATCAATAAAGAATGAAAGAAGAAGAATGAAAGGATCAATGATCAATGAAGAATTAACGATGAAGAATTAACAACGATCAATGATAAATGACCAATGAACGATGAAGAATGAACAAGGATCAATGATTAATGAACAATAAACGATGAACAATGAACAAGGATTAATGATCAATGAACAATGAACAATGAAGAATGAACAAGGATCAATGATAATTGAACAATGAACGATGAAGAATGAAAGAAGATTAATGATCAATGAACAATAAACGATGAAGAAAGAACAAGGAATAATGATCATTGAAGAATAAACGATGAAGAATGAACAAGGATCAATAAAGAATGAACGATGAATAATGAACAACCATCAATGATAAATGAAGAATGAACGTTGAAGAATGAACAAGGATCAATGATCAATGAACAATAATTGATGAACAATGCACAAGTATTAATGATAAATGAACAATGAAGAATGAAAGATAAACATGGATCAATGATCATTGACGAACGATGAAGAATGAACAAGGATCAATGATCAATGAATAATGAACGATGAATAATGAACAAGGATCAATGATCTATGAAGAATGAACGATGAAGATTAAACAAGGATCAATGATCAATGAATGATGAACGATGAAGAATGAAAAAGGATTAATGATCAATGAAGAATGAACAAGGATCAACGATCAATGAAGAATGAACGATGAAGAATGAACAAGGTTGAATGATCAATAAAATATAATCGATCAACAAGTATTAATGATCAATGAACAAGGAACGATGAAGAATAAACAAGGATTAATGATCAATAAAGAATGAACGATGAAGAATGAACAAGGATCAATGATCAATGAAGAATGAACGATGAAAAATGAATAAGGATCAACGATCATTGAACAATGAACGATGAAGAATGAACAAGGATGAATAATCAGTGAACAATAAACGATGAAGAATGAACAAGGGTCAATGATCATTGAAGAATAAACGATGAGAAATGAACAAGGATCAATAAAGAATGAACGATAAAGAATGAACAAGGATAAATGATCAATGAACAATAAATGATGAACAATGAACAAGGATTAATGATAAATCAACAACGAAGAATTATCGATAAACAAGGATCAATGATCTTTGAAGAATGAACTATTAAAAATGAACAAGGATAAATGATCCATGAACAATGAACGATGAACAATGAACAAGGATCAAGGATAAATGCACAATAAATGATGAACAATGAACAAGGATTAATGATCAATGAACAATGAACGATGAAGAATGAACAAGGATCAATGATCATTGAACAATAAACGATGAAGAATGAACAAGGATCAATGATAAATGAAGAATGAACGATGAACAATGAACAAGCATCAATGAACATTGAAGAATGAATGATAAAGAATGAACAAGGATCAATGATCAATAAAGAATGAACGAAGAAGAATGAAAGAGCATCAATGATCAATGAAGAAGGAACAACGAAGAATTAACAACGATCAATGATAAATGTAGAATGAACGATGAATAATGAACAAGGATCAATTATCAATGAACAATAAATGATGAACAATGAATAAGGATTAATGATAAATGAACAATGAAGAATTAACGATAAACAAGGATCAATGATCATTGAAGAATGAACGATTAAAAATGAACAAGGATCAATGATGCATGAACAATGAATGATGAACAATGAACAAGGATCAAGGATAAATGAAGAATAAATGATGAACAATGAACAAGGATTAATGATCAATGAACAATAAACAAGGAACTATGAATAAGGATCAATAATCATTGAAGAATGAACGATGAAGAATGGACAAGAATCAATGATCAATGAACAATAAACGATGAAGAATGAACAAGGATCAATGATAAATGAAGAATGAATGATAAAGAATGAACAAGGAACAATGATCAATAAAGAATAAAAGAAGAAGAATGAAAGGATCAATGATCAATGAAGAATCAACGATGAAGAATTAACAACGATCAATGATAAATGAACAATTTAACGATGAAGAATGAACAAGGATCAATGATAAATGAACAATAAACGATGAAAAATGAACAAGGATTAATGATCAATGAACAATGAACAATGAAGAATGAACAAGGATCAATGATAATTGAACAATGAACGATGAAGAATGAAAGAGGATTGATCAATGAACAATAAACGATGAAGAAAGAACAAGGAATAATGATCATTGAAGAATAAACGATGAAGAATGAACAAAGATCAATAAACAATGAACGATGAATAATTACAACCATCAATGATAAATGAAGAATAAACGTTGAAGAATGAACAAGGATCAATGATCAACGAACAATAATTGATGAACAATACACAAGTATTAATGATAAATGAACAATGAAGAATGAACGATAAACATGGATCAATGATCATTGACGAACGATGAAGAATGAAGAAGGATCAATGATCAATGAATAATGAACGATGAACAATGAACAAGGATCAATGATCAATGAAGAATGAACGATGAAGATTAAACAAGGATCAATGATTAATGAAGGATGAACGATGAAGAATGAACAAGGATTAATGATCAATGAAGAATGAACAAGGATCAACGATCAATGAAGAATGAACGATGAAGAATGAACAAGTATTAATGATCAATGAACAAGGAACGATGAAGAATAAACAAGGATTAATGATCAATAAAGAATGAACGATGAAGAATGAACAAGGATTAATGATCAGTGAAGAATGAACAAGGATCAATGATCAATGAAGAATGAACAATGAAGAATGCACAAGAATAAATATTAAATGAAAAATAAACGATAAATAATGAACAAGGATCAATGATCAATGATCAATGAAGAATGAACGATGAAAAATGAATAAGGATCAACGATGATTGAACAATGAACGATGAAGAATGAACAAGGGTGAATAATCAATGAACAATAAGCGATGAAGAATGAACAAGGATCAATGATCATTGAAGAATAAACGATGAGAAATGAACAAGGATCAATAAAGAATGAACGATAAAGAAAGAACAAGGATAAATGATTAATAAACAATAAATGTTGAACAATGAACAAGGATTAATGATAAATCAACAACGAAGAATTAACGATAAACAAGGATCAATGATCTTTGAAGAATGAACAATTAAAAATGAACAAGGATAAATGATCCATGAACAATGAACGATGAACAATGAACAAGGATCAAGGATAAATGAACAATAAATGATGAACAATGAACAAGGATTAATGATCAATGAACAATGAACAATGAATTATGAATAAGGATCAATAATCATTGAAGAAAGAACGATGAAGAATGGACAAGAATCAATGATTAATGAACAATGAACGATGAACATTGAATAAGGATCAATGATCATTGAAGAATGAATGATGAAGAATGAACAAGGATTAATCATCAATGAACAATGAACGATGAACAATGAATAAGGATCAATGATCATTGAAGAATGAATGATGAAGAATGAACAAGGATAAATGATCAATGAACAAGGAATGATGAAGAATGAACAAAGATTAATGATCAATAAAGAATGAAACAGGATCAATGATCAATGAAGAATAAACGATGAAGAATGAACAATAATCAATGCTCTATGAAAAATAAACGATGAAGAATGAACAAGGATCAATGATCAATGAAGAATGAACGATGAAAAATGAACAAGGATCAACAATCATTGAATAATGAACGATGAAGAATGAACAAGGATGAATGATCAATGAACAATAAACGATGAAGAATGAACATCGATCAATGATCATCGAAGAATAAACGATGAGAAATGACAAGGATCAATAAAGAATGAACGATAAAGAATAAACAAGGATAAATGATCAATGAACAATTAATGATGAACAATGAACAAGGATTAATGATCAATGAACAATGAATAAGGATAAATGATCATAGAAGAATAAATGATGAAGAATGAACAAGTAGGAATGAAAAATAAAGAATGAACGTAGTAGAATGAACGAGGATCAATGAACAATGAAGGATTAACAATGAAGATTGAACAACGATCAAAGAAACATGAAGAATGAACGATGAAGAATGAACAAGGACCAATGATCAATGAACAATAAACGATGAACAATGAACAAGGATTAATGATCAATGAACAATGAACGATGAAGAATGAACAGGGATCAATGATTATTGAACAATAAACGATGAAGAATGAACAAGGATCAATGATCAATGAAGAATGAACGATGAACAATGAACAAGCATCAATGAACATTGAAGAATGAATGATAAAGAATGAACAAGGATCAATGATCAATAAAGAATGAACGAAGAAGAATGAAAGAGGATCAATGCTCAATGAAGAACGAACGATGAAGAATTAACAGCGATCAATAATAAAGGTAGAATGAACGACGAAGAATGAACAATGATCAATGATCAATGAACAATAAACGATGAACAATGAACAAGCATCAATGAACATTGAAGAATGAATGATAAAAAATGAACAAGGATCAATGATCAATAAAGAATGAACGAAGAAGAATGAAAGAGGATCAATGAACAATGAAGAATTAACGATGAAGATTGAACAATGATCAAAGATACATGAAGAATGAACGATGAAGAATGAATAAGGACCAATGATCAATGAACAATAAACGATGAACAATGAACAAGGATTAATGATCAATGAACAATGAACGATGAAGAATGAACAAGGATCAATGATTATTGAACAATAAACGATGAAGAATGAACAAGGATCAATGATCAATGAAGAATGAACGATGAACAATGAACAAGCATCAATGAACATTGAAGAATGAATGATAAAGAATGAACAAGGATCAATGATCAATAAAGAATGAACGAAGAAGAATGAAAGAAGATCAATGATCAATGAAGAACGAACGATGAAGAAGTAACAACGATCAATGATAAAGGTAGAATGAACGACGAAGAATGAACAAGGATCAATGATCAATGAACAATAAACGATGAACAATGAACAAGCATCAATGAACATTGAATAATGAATGATAAAGAATGAACAAGGATCAATGATCAATAAAGAATGAACGAAGAAGAATGAAAGAGGATCAATGAACAATGAAGAATTAACGATGAAGATTGAACAAGGATCAAAGATACATGAAGAATGAACGATAAAGAATGAACAAGGACCAATGATCAATGAACAATAAACGATGAACAATGAACAAGGATTAATGATCAATGAACAATGAACGATGAAGAATGAACAAGGATCAATGATTATTGAACAATAAACGATGGAGAATGAACAAGGATCAATGATCAATGAAGAATGAACGATAAACAATGAACAAGCATCAATGAACATTGAAGAATGAATGATAAAGAATGAACAAGGATCAATGATCAATAAAGAATAAACGAAGAAGAATGAAAGAAGATCAATGATCAATGAAGAACGAACGATGAAGAATTAACAACGATCAATGATAAAGGTAGAATGAACGATGAAGAATGAACAAGGATCAATGATCAATGAACAACAAATGATGAACAATGAATAAGGATTAATGATAAATGAACAATGAAGAATTAACGATAAACAAGGATCAATGATCATTGAAGAATAAACGATTAAAAATGAAGAAGGATCAATGATCCATGAACAATGAACGATGAACAATGAACAAGGATCAAAGATAAATGAACAATAAATGATGAACAATGAACAAGGATTAATGATCAATGAACCATGAACAATGAAATATGAATAAGGATCAATAATCATTGAAGAATGAACGATGAAGAATGGACAAGAATCAATGATTAATGAACAATGAACGATGAACATTGAATAAGGATCAATGATCATTGAAGAATGAATGATGAAGAATGAACAAGGATTAATCATCAATGAACAATGAACGATGAACAATGAATAAGGATCAATGATCATTGAAGAATGAATGATAGAGAATGAACAAGGATAAATGATCAATGAACAATAATTGTTGAAAAATGAGCAAGGATTAATGATCAATGAACAAGGAATGATGAAGAATGAACAAAGATTAATGATCAATAAAGAATGAAAAAGAATCAATGATCAATGAAGAATAAACGATGAAGAATGAACAATAATCAATGCTCTTTGAAAAATAAACGATGAAGAATGAACAAGGATCAATGATCAATGAAGAATGAACGATGAAAAATGAACAAGGATCAACAATCACTGAACAATGAACGATGAAGAATGAACAAGGATGAATGATCAATGAACAATAAACGATGAAGAATGAACAACGATCAATGATCATCGAAGAATAAACGATGAGAAATGACAAGGATCAATAAAGAATGAACAATAAAGAATGAACAAGGATCAATGATCAATGAACAATAAATGATGAACAATGAACAAGGATTAATGATAAATTAACAATGAAGAATGAACGATAAACAAGGATCAATGATCAATGAACAATGAACAAGGATCAAGGATCAAAGAACAACAAATAATGAACAATGAACTAGGATTAATGATCATTGAAGAATGAACGATGAAGAATGAACAAGAATTAATGATTTATGAACAATGAACGATGAACATTGAATAAGGATCAATGATCATTGAAGAATGCATGATGAAGAATAAACAAGGATCAATGATCATTGAACAATGAACGATCAACAATGAATAAAGATAAATGATCATTGAAGAATGAATGATGAAGAATGAACAAGGAAGAATGATCAATAAAGAATGAACGTAGAAGAATGGACGAGGATCAATGAACAATGAAGAATGAACGATGAAGATTGAACAACGATCAAAGATACATGAAGAATGAACGATGAAGAATGAACAAGAATTAATGATTTATGAACAATGAACGATGAACATTGAATAAGGATCAATGATGATTGAAGAATGCATGATGAAGAATAAACAAGGATCAATGATCATTGAACAATGAACGATCAACAATGAATAAAGATAAATGATCATTGAAGAATGAATGATGAAGAATGAACAAGGAAGAATGATCAATAAAGAATGAACGTAGAAGAATGGACGAGGATCAATGAACAATGAAGAATGAACGATGAAGATTGAACAACGATCAAAGATACATGAAGAATGAACGATGAAGAATGAACAAGGACCAATGATTAATGAACAATAAACGATGAACAATGAACAAGGATTAATGATCAATGAACAATGAACGATGAAGAATGAACAAGAATCAATGATTTATGAACAATGAACGATGAACATTGAATAAGGATCAATGATCATTGAAGAATGCATGATGAAGAATAAACAAGGATCAATGATCATTGAACAATGAACGATCAACAATGAATAAAGATAAATGATCATTGAAGAATGAATGATGAAGAATGAACATGGAAGAATGATCAATAAAGAATGAACGTAGAAGAATGGACGAGGATCAATGAACAATGAAGAATGAACGATGAAGATTGAACAACGATCAAAGATACATGAAGAATGAACGATGAAGAATGAACAAGGACCAATGATCAATGAACAATAAACGATGAACAATGAACAAGGATTAATGATCAATGAACAATGAACAATGAAGAATGAACAAGGATCAATGTTTATTGAACAATAAACGATGAAGAATGAAAGAGGATTAATGATCAATGAACAATAAACGATGAAGAAAGAACAAGGAATAATGATCATTAAAGAATGAAACTTGAAGAATGAACAACGATCAATGATCAATGTACAATAAATGATAAACAATGCACAAGTATTAATGATAAATGAACAATGAAGAATGAACGATAAACATGGATCAATGATCATTGACGAACGATGAAGAATGCAAAAGGATCAACGATCATTGAACAATGAACGATGAAGAATGAACAAGGATGAATGATCGATGAACAATAAACGATGAAGAATGAACAAGGATCAATGAACATTGAAGAATAGACAATGAGAAATGAACAAGGATCAATAAAGAATAAACTATAACGAATGAACAAGGATAAACGATCAATGAACAATAAATGATGAATAATGAACATGGATTAATGATAAATGAACAACGAGGAATTAACGATAAACAAGGATCAATGATCTTTGAAGCATGAACAATTAAAAATGAACAAGGATCAGTGATCTATGAACATTGAACGATGAACAATGAACAAGGATCAAGGATAAATGAACAATAAATGATGAAAAATGAATAAGGATTAATGATCAATGAACAATGAAGAATGAACGATGAACAAGTATCAATAATCATTGAAGAATGAACGATGAAGAATGAACAAGAATCAATAATCAATGAACAATGAACGAAGAACATTTAATAAGGATCAATGATCAATGAAGAATGAATGATGAAGAATGAACAAGGATCAATGATCAATGAACAATAAATGATGAACAATTAACAATGATTAATGATAAATTAACAATGAAGAATGAACAATAAACAAGGATCAATGATCAATGAACAATGAACAAGGATCGAGCATCAATGAACAATAAATGATGAACAATGAACAAGGATTAATGATCAATGAACAATAAAGAATGAACGATGAACAAGGATCAATAATCATTGAAGAATGAACGATGAAGAATGAACAAGAATCAATGATCAATGAACAATGAACGATGAACATTGAAAAAGGATCAATGATCATTGAAGAATACATGATGAAGAATGAACAAGAATCAATGATCAACGAACAATGAATGATCAACAATGAATAAGGATAAATGATCATTGAAGAATGAATGATGAATAATGAACAAGCAAGAATGATCAATAAAGAATGAACATAGAAGAATGAACTAGGATGAATGAACAATGAAGAATGAACGATGAAGATTGAACAACGATCAAAGATACATGAAGAATGAACGATGAAGAATGAACAAGGACCAATGATCAATGAACAATAAACGATGAACAATGAACAAGGATTAATGATCAATGAACAATGAACGATGAAGAATGAACAAGGATCAATGTTTATTGAACAATAAACGATGAAGAATGAAAGAGGATTAATGATCAATGAACAATAAACGATGAACAAAGAACAAGGAATAATGATCATTAAAGAATGAAACTTGAAGAATGAACAACGATCTATGATCAATATACAATAAATGATAAACAATGCACAAGTATTAATGATAAATGAACAATGAAGAATGAACGATAAACATGGATCAATGATCATTGACGAAAGATGAAGAATGCAAAAGGATCAACGATCATTGAACAATGAACGATGAAGAATGAACAAGGATGAATGATCGATGAACAATAAACGATGAAGAATGAACAAGGATCAATGAACATTGAAGAATAGACGATGAGAAATGAACAAGGATCAATAAAGAATAAACTATAACGAATGAACAAGGATAAATGATCAATGAACAATAAATGATGAATAATGAACATGGATTAATGATAAATGAACAACGAGGAATTAACGATAAACAAGGATCAATGATCTTTGAAGCATGAACAATTAAAAATGAACAAGGATCAGTGATCTATGAACATTTAACGATGAACAATGAACAAGGATCAAGGATAAATGAACAATAAATGATGAAAAATGAATAAGGATTAATGATCAATGAAACAATGAAGAATGAACGATGAACAAGTATCAATAATCATTGAAGAATGAACGATGAAGAATGAACAAGAATCAATAATCAATGAACAATAAACGAAGAACATTTAATAAGGATCAATGATCAATGAAGAATGAATGATGAAGAATGAACAAGGATCAATGATCAATGAACAATAAATGATGAACAATTAACAATGATTAATGATAAATTAACAATGAAGAATGAACGATAAACAAGGATCAATGATCAATGAACAATGAACAAGGATCAAGCATCAATGAACAATAAATGATGAACAATGAACAAGGATTAATGATCAATGAACAATAAAGAATGAACGATGAACAAGGATCAATAATCATTGAAGAATGAACGATGAAGAATGAACAAGAATCAATGATCAATGAACAATGAACGATGAACATTGAAAAAGGATCAATGATCATTGAAGAATACATGATGAAGAATGAACAAGAATCAATGATCAACGAACAATGAATCATCAACAATGAATAAGGATAAATGATCATTGAAGAATGAATGATGAATAATGAACAAGCAAGAATGATAATTAAAGAATGAACATAGAAGAATGAACTAGGATGAATGAACAATGAAGAATGAACGATGAAGATTGAACAACGATCAAAGATACATGAAGAATGAACGATGAAGAATGAACAAGGACCAATGATCAATGAACAATAAACGATGAACAATGAACAAGGATTAATGTTCAATGAACAATGAACGATGAAGAATGAACAAGGATCAATGATTATTGAACAATAAACGATGAAGAATGAACAAGGATCAATGATAAATGAAGAATGAATGATAAAGAATGAACAAGGAACAATGATCAATAAAGAATGAAAGAAGAAGAATGAAAGGATCAATGATCAATGAAGAATTAACGATGAAGAATTAACAACGATCAATGATAAATGACCAATGAACGATGAAGAATGAACAAGGATCAATGATTAATGAACAATAAACGATGAACAATGAACAAGGATTAATGATCAATGAACAATGAACAATGAAGAATGAACAAGGATCAATGATAATTGAACAATGAACGATGAAGAATGAAAGAGGATTAATGATCAATGAACAATAAACGATGAAGAAAGAACAAGGAATAATGATCATTGAAGAATAAACGATGAAGAATGAACAAGGATCAATAAAGAATGAACGATGAATAATGAACAACCATCAATGATAAATGAAGAATGAACGTTGAAGAATGAACAAGGATCAATGATCAATGAACAATAATTGATGAACAATGCACAACTATTAATGATAAATGAACAATGAAGAATGAAAGATAAACATGGATCAATAATCATTGACGAACGATGAAGAATGAACAAGGATCAATGATCAATGAATAATGAACGATGAATAATGAACAAGGATCAATGATCAATGAAGAATGAACGATGAAGATTAAACAAGGGTCAATGATCAATGAAGGATGAACGATGAAGAATGAACAAGGATTAATGATCAATTAAGAATGAACAAGGATCAACGATCAATGAAGAATGAACGATGAAGAATGAACAAGGATGAATGATCAATAAAATATAATCGATCAACAAGTATTAATGATCAATGAACAAGGAACGATGAAGAATAAACAAGGATTAATGATCAATAAAGAATAAACGATGAAGAATGAACAAGGATTAATAATCAGTGAAGAATGAACAAGGATCAATGATCAATGAAGAATGAACGATGAAGAATGCACAAGAATAAATGATCAATGAAAATAAACGATGAATAATGAACAAGGATCAATGATCAATGAAGAACGAACGATGAAAAATGAATAAGGATCAACGATCATTGAACAATGAACGATGAAGAATGAACAAGGATGAATAATCAATGAACAATAAACGATGAAGAATGAACAAGGATCAATGATCATTGAAGAATAAACGATGAGAAATGAACAATGATCAATAAAGAATGAACGATAAAGAATGAACAAGGATAAATGATCAATGAACAATAAATGATGAACAATGAACAAGGATTAATGATAAATCAACAACGAAGAATTATCGATAAACAAGGATCAATGATCTTTGAAGAATGAACATTTAAAAATGAACAAGGATAAATGATCCATGAACAATGAACGATAAACAATGAACAAGGATCAAGGATAAATGCACAATAAATGATGAACAATGAATAAGGATTAATGATCAATGAACAATGCACGATGAAGAATGAACAAGGATCAATGATCATTGAACAATAAACGATGAAGAATGAACAAGGATCAATGATCAATGAAGCATGAACGATGAACAATGAACAAGCATCAATGAACATTGAAGAATGAATGATAAAGAATGAACAAGGATCAATGATCAATAAAGAATGAACGAAGAAGAATGAAAGAGGATCAATGATCAATGAAGAAGGAACAACGAAGAATTAACAACGATCAATGATAAATGTAGAATGAACGATGAATAATGAATAAGGATCAATGATCATTGAACAATAAATGATGAACAATGAATAAGGATTAATGATAAATGAACAATGAACAATTAACGATAAACAAGGATCAATGATCATTGAAGAATGAACGATTAAAAATGAACAAGGATCAATGATGCATGAACAATGAATGATGAACAATGAACAAGGATCAAGGATAAATGAAGAATAAATGATGAACAATGAACAAGGATTAATGATCAATGAACAATAAACAAGGAACTATGAATAAGGATCAATAATCATTGAAGAATGAACGATGAAGAATGGACAAGATCAATGATCAATGAACAATGAACGATGAACATAGAATAAGGATCAATGATCAATGAACAATGAACGATGAAGAATGAACAAGGATCAATGATTATTGAACAATAAACGATGAAGAATGAACAAGGATCAATGATAAATGAAGAATGAATGATAAAGAATGAACAAGGAACAATGATCAATAAAGAATGAAAGAAGAAGAATGAAAGGATCAATGATCAATGAAGAATCAACGATGAAGAATTAACAACGATAAATGATAAATGAACAATTAACGATGAAGAATGAACAAGGATCAATGATGAATGAACAATAAACGATGAACAATGAACAAGGATTAATGATCAATGAACAATGAACAATGAAGAATGAACAAGGATCAATGATAATTGAACAATGAACGATGAAGAATGAAAGAGGATTAATGATCAATGAACAATAAACGATGAAGAAAGAACAAGGAATAATGATCATTGAAGAATAAACGATGAAGAATGAACAAAGATCAATAATGAATGAACGATGAATAATGAACAACCATCAATGATAAATGAAGAATGAACGTTGAAGAATGAACAAGGATCAATGATCAATGAACAATAATTGATGAACAATGCACAAGTATTAATGATAATTGAACAATGAAGAATGAACGATAAACATGGATCAATGATCATTGACGAACGATGAAGAATGATGAAGGATCAATGATCAATGAATAATGAACGATGAACAATGAACAAGGATCAATGATCAATGAAGAATGAACGATGAAGATTAAACAAGGATCAATGATCAATGAAGGATGAACGATGAAGAATGAACAAGGATTAATGATCAATGAAAAATGAACAAGGATCAACGATCAATGAAGAATGAACGATGAAGAATGAACAAGGATGAATGATCAATAAAATATAATCGATCAACAAGTATTAATGATCAATGAACAAGGAACGATGAAGAATAAACAAGGATTAATGATCAGTGAAGAATGAACAAGGATTAATGATCAGTGAAGAATGAACAAGGATCAATGATCAATGAAGAATGAACGATGAAGAATGCACAAGAATAAATATTAAATGAAAAATAAACGATGAATAATGAACAAGGATCAATGATCAATGAAGAATGAACGATGAAAAATGAATAAGGATCAACGATCATTGAACAATGAACGATGAAGAATGAACAAGGGTGAATAATCAATGAACAATAAACGATGAAGAATGAACAAGGATCAATGATCATTGAAGAATAAACGATGAGAAATGAAGAAGGATCAATAAAGAATGAACGATAAAGAAAGAACAAGGATAAATGATCAATGAACAATAAATGTTGAACAATGAACAAGGATTAATGATAAATCAACAACGAAGAATTAACGATAAACAAGGATCAATGATCTTTGAAGAATGAACAATTAAAAATGAACAAGGATAAATGATCCATGAACAATGAACGATGAACAATGAACAAGGATCAAGGATAAATGAACAATAAATGATGAACAATGAACAAGCATCAATGAACATTGAAGAATGAATGATAAAGAATGAACAAAGATCAATGATCAATAAAGAATGAACAAAGAAGAATGAAAGAGGATCAATGATCAATGAAGAAGGAACAATGAAGAATTAACAACGATCAATGATAAATGTAGAATGAACGATGAAGAATGAACAAGGATCAATGAACAATAAATGATGAACAATGAATAAGGATTAATGATAAATGAACAATGAAGAATTAACGATAAACAAGGATCAATGATCATTGAAGAATGAACGATTAAAAGTGAACAAGGATCAATGATGCATGAACAATGAACGATGAACAATGAACGAGGATCAAAGATAAATGAACAATAAATGATGAACAATGAACAAGGATTAATGATCAATGAACAATGAACAAGGAACTATGAATAAGGATCAATAATGATTGAAGATTGAACGATGAAGAATGGACAAGAATCAATGATCAATGAACAATGAACGATGAACATTGAATAAGGATCAATGATCAATGAACAATGAACGATGAAGAATGAACAAGGATCAATGATCATTGAAGAATAAACGATGAGAAATGAACAAGGATTAATAAAGAATGAACGATAAAGAATGAACAAGGATAAATGATCAATGAACAATAAATGATGAACAATCAACAAGGATTAAGGATAAATCAACAACGAAGAATTAACGATAAACAAGGATCAATGATCTTTGAAGAATGAACAATTAAAAATGAACAAGGATAAATGATCCATGAACAATGAACGATGAACAATGAACAAGGATCAAGGATAAATGAACAATAAATGATGAACAATGAACAAGGATTAATGATCAATGAAAAATGAAAGATGAAGAATGAACAAGGATCAATGATCATTGAACAATAAACGATGAAGTATGAACAAGGATCAATGATCAATGAAGAATGAACGATGAACAATGAACAAGCATCAATGAACATTGAAGAATGAATGATAAAGAATGAACAAGGATCAATGATCAATAAAGAATGAACGAAGAAGAATGAAAGAGGATCAATGATCAATGAAGAAGGAACAATGAAGAATTAACAACGATCAATGATAAATGTAGAATGAACGATGAAGAATGAACAAGGATCAATGATCAATGAACAACAAATGATGAACAATGAATAAGGATTAATGATAAATGAACAATGAAGAATTAACGATAAACAAGGATCAATGATCATTGAAGAATGAGCGATTAAAAATGAACAAGGATCAATGATGCATGAACAATGAACAATGAACGATGAACAATGAACAAGGATCAAGGCTAAATGAACAATAAATGATGAACAATGAACAAGGATTAATGATCAATGAACAATAAACAAGGAACTATGAATAAGGATCAATAATCATTGAAGAATGAACGATGAAGAATGGACAAGAATCAACGATCAATGAACAATGAACGATGAAGAATGAACAAGGATCAATGATTATTGAACAATAAATGATGAAGAATGCACAAGGATGAATGATAAATCAGGAATGAATGATAAAGAATGAACAAGGAACAATGATCAATAAAGAATGAAAGAAGAAGAATGAAAGGATCAATGATCAATGAAGAATCAACGATGAAGAATTAACAACGATAAATGATAAATGAACAATGAACGATGAAGAATGAACAAGGATCAATGATTAATGAACAATAAACGATGAACAATGAACAAGGATTAATGATCAATGAACAATGAACAATGAAGAATGAACAAGGATCAATAATAATTGAACAATCAACGATGAAGAATGAAAGAGGATTAATGATCAATGAACAATAAACGATGAAGAAAGAACCAGGAATAATGATCATTGAAGAATAAACGATGAAGAATGAACAAAGATCAATAATGAATGAACGATGAATAATGAACAACCATCAATGATAAATGAAGAATGAACGTTGAAGAATGAACAAGGATCAATGATCAATGAACAATAATTGATGAACAATGCACAAGTATTAATGATAATTGAACAATGAAGAATGAACGATAAACATGGATCAATGATCATTGACGAACGATGAAGAATGATGAAGGATCAATGATCAATGAATAATGAACGATGAACAATGAACAAGGATCAATGATCAATGAAGAATGAACGATGAAGATTAAACAAGGATCAATGATCAATGAAGGATGAACGATGAAGAATGAACAAGGATTAATGATCAATGAAAAATGAACAAGGATCAACGATCAATGAAGAATGAACGATGAAGAATGAACAAGGATGAATGATCAATAAAATATAATCGATCAACAAGTATTAATGATCAATGAACAAGGAACGATGAAGAATAAACAAGGATTAATGATCAGTGAAGAATGAACAAGGATTAATGATCAGTGAAGAATGAACAAGGATCAATGATCAATGAAGAATGAACGATGAAGAATGCACAAGAATAAATATTAAATGAAAAATAAACGATGAATAATGAACAAGGATCAATGATCAATGAAGAATGAACGATGAAAAATGAATAAGGATCAACGATCATTGAACAATGAACGATGAAGAATGAACAAGGGTGAATAATCAATGAACAATAAACGATGAAGAATGAACAAGGATCAATGATCATTGAAGAATAAACGATGAGAAATGAAGAAGGATCAATAAAGAATGAACGATAAAGAAAGAACAAGGATAAATGATCAATGAACAATAAATGTTGAACAATGAACAAGGATTAATGATAAATCAACAACGAAGAATTAACGATAAACAAGGATCAATGATCTTTGAAGAATGAACAATTAAAAATGAACAAGGATAAATGATCCATGAACAATGAACGATGAACAATGAACAAGGATCAAGGATAAATGAACAATAAATGATGAACAATGAACAAGCATCAATGAACATTGAAGAATGAATGATAAAGAATGAACAAAGATCAATGATCAATAAAGAATGAACAAAGAAGAATGAAAGAGGATCAATGATCAATGAAGAAGGAACAATGAAGAATTAACAACGATCAATGATAAATGTAGAATGAACGATGAAGAATGAACAAGGATCAATGAACAATAAATGATGAACAATGAATAAGGATTAATGATAAATGAACAATGAAGAATTAACGATAAACAAGGATCAATGATCATTGAAGAATGAACGATTAAAAGTGAACAAGGATCAATGATGCATGAACAATGAACGATGAACAATGAACGAGGATCAAAGATAAATGAACAATAAATGATGAACAATGAACAAGGATTAATGATCAATGAACAATGAACAAGGAACTATGAATAAGGATCAATAATGATTGAAGATTGAACGATGAAGAATGGACAAGAATCAATGATCAATGAACAATGAACGATGAACATTGAATAAGGATCAATGATCAATGAACAATGAACGATGAAGAATGAACAAGGATCAATGATCATTGAAGAATAAACGATGAGAAATGAACAAGGATTAATAAAGAATGAACGATAAAGAATGAACAAGGATAAATGATCAATGAACAATAAATGATGAACAATCAACAAGGATTAAGGATAAATCAACAACGAAGAATTAACGATAAACAAGGATCAATGATCTTTGAAGAATGAACAATTAAAAATGAACAAGGATAAATGATCCATGAACAATGAACGATGAACAATGAACAAGGATCAAGGATAAATGAACAATAAATGATGAACAATGAACAAGGATTAATGATCAATGAAAAATGAAAGATGAAGAATGAACAAGGATCAATGATCATTGAACAATAAACGATGAAGTATGAACAAGGATCAATGATCAATGAAGAATGAACGATGAACAATGAACAAGCATCAATGAACATTGAAGAATGAATGATAAAGAATGAACAAGGATCAATGATCAATAAAGAATGAACGAAGAAGAATGAAAGAGGATCAATGATCAATGAAGAAGGAACAATGAAGAATTAACAACGATCAATGATAAATGTAGAATGAACGATGAAGAATGAACAAGGATCAATGATCAATGAACAACAAATGATGAACAATGAATAAGGATTAATGATAAATGAACAATGAAGAATTAACGATAAACAAGGATCAATGATCATTGAAGAATGAGCGATTAAAAATGAACAAGGATCAATGATGCATGAACAATGAACAATGAACGATGAACAATGAACAAGGATCAAGGCTAAATGAACAATAAATGATGAACAATGAACAAGGATTAATGATCAATGAACAATAAACAAGGAACTATGAATAAGGATCAATAATCATTGAAGAATGAACGATGAAGAATGGACAAGAATCAACGATCAATGAACAATGAACGATGAAGAATGAACAAGGATCAATGATTATTGAACAATAAATGATGAAGAATGCACAAGGATGAATGATAAATCAGGAATGAATGATAAAGAATGAACAAGGAACAATGATCAATAAAGAATGAAAGAAGAAGAATGAAAGGATCAATGATCAATGAAGAATCAACGATGAAGAATTAACAACGATAAATGATAAATGAACAATGAACGATGAAGAATGAACAAGGATCAATGATTAATGAACAATAAACGATGAACAATGAACAAGGATTAATGATCAATGAACAATGAACAATGAAGAATGAACAAGGATCAATAATAATTTAACAATCAACGATGAAGAATGAAAGAGGATTAATGATCAATGAACAATAAACGATGAAGAAAGAACCAGGAATAATGATCATTGAAGAATAAACGATGAAGAATGAACAAGGATCAATAAAGAATGAACGATGAATAATGAACAACCATCAATGATAAATGAAGAATGAACGTTGAAGAATGAACAAGGATCAATGATCAATGAACAATAAATGATGAACAATGCACAAGTATTAATGATAAATGAACAATGAAGAATGAACGATAAACATGGATCAATGATCATTGACGAACGATGAAGAATGAAGAAGGATCAATGATAAATGAATAATGAACGATGAACAATGAACAAGGATCAATGATCAATGAAGAATGAACGATGAAGATTAAACAATGATCAATGATCAATGAAGAATGAACGATGAAGAATGAACAAGGATGAATGATCAATAAAATATAATCGATCAACAAGTATTAATGATCAATGAACAAGGAACGATGAAGAAGAAACTAGGATTAATGATCAATAAAGAATGAACGATGAAGAATGAACAAGGATTAATGATAAGTGAAGAATGAACAAGGATCAATGATAAATGAAGAATGAACGATGACGAATGCACAAGAATAAATATTCAATGAAAAATAAACGATGAATAATGAACAAGGATCAATGATCAATGAAGAATGAACGATGAAAAAAGAATAAGGATCAACGATCATTGAACAATGAACGTTGAAGAATGAACAAGGGTGAATAATCAATGAACAATAAACGATGAAGAATGAACAAGGATCAATGATTATTGAAGAATAAACGATGAGTAATGAAAGAGGATGAATAAAGAATAAACGATAAAGAATGAACAAGGATAAATGATCAATGAACAATAAATGATGAACAATGAACTAGGATTAATGATAAATCAACAACGAAGAATTAACGATAAACAAGGATCAATGATCAATGAAGAATGAACGATGAACAATGAACAAGCATCAATGAACATTGAAGAATGAATGATAAAGAATGAACGAGGATCAATCATCAATAAAGAATGAACGAAGAAGAATGAAAGAGGATCAATGATCAATGAAGAAGGAACAATGAAGAAATAACAACGATCAATGATAAATGTAGAATGAACGATGAAGAATTAACAAGGATCAATGATCAATGAACAATAAATGATGAACAATGAATAAGGATTAATGATAAATGAAGAATGAAGAATTAACGATAAACAAGGATCAATGATCGTTGAAGAATGAAAGATTAAAAATGAACAAGGATCAATGATGCATGAACAATGAACGATGAACAATGAACAAGGATCAAGGATAAATGAACAATAAATGATGAACAATGAACATGGATTAATGATCAATGAACAATGAACAAGGAACTATGAATAAGGATCAATAATCATTGAAGAATGAACGATGAAGAATGGACAAGAATCAATGATCAATGAACAATGAACGATGAACATTAAATAAGGATCAATGATCAATGAACAATGAACGATGAAGAATGAACAAGGATCAATGATTATTGAACAATAAATGATGAAGAATGAACAAGGATGAATGATAAATCAGGAATGATTGATAAAGAATGAACAAGGAACAATGATCAATAAAGAATGAAAGAAGAAGAATGAAAGGATCAATGATCAATGAAGAATCAACGATGAAGAATTAACAACGATAAATGATAAATGAACAATGAACGATGAAGAATGAACAAGGATCAATGATTAATGAACAATAAACGATGAACAATGAACAAGGATTAATGATCAATTAACAATGAACAATGAAGAATGAACAAGGATCAATGATAATTGAACAATGAACGATGAAGAATGAATGAAGATTAATGATCAATGAACAATAAACGATGAAGAAAGAACCAGGAATAATGATCATTGAAGAATAAACGATGAAGAATGAACAAGGATCAATAAAGAATGAACGATGAATAATGAACAACCATCAATGATAAATGAAGAATGAACGTTGAAGAATGAACAAGGATCAATGATCAATGAACAATAAATGATGAACAATGCACAAGTATTAATGATAAATGAACAATGAAGAATGAACGATAAACATGGATCAATGATCATTGACGAACGATGAAGAATGAAGAAGGATCAATGATAAATGAATAATGAACGATGAACAATGAACAAGGATCAATGATCAATGAAGAATGAACGATGAAGATTAAACAATGATCAATGATCAATGAAGAATGAACGATGAAGAATGAACAAGGATGAATGATCAATAAAATATAATCGATCAACAAGTATTAATGATCAATGAACAAGGAACGATGAAGAAGAAACTAGGATTAATGATCAATAAAGAATGAACGATGAAGAATGAACAAGGATTAATGATAAGTGAAGAATGAACAAGGATCAATGATAAATGAAGAATGAACGATGACGAATGCACAAGAATAAATATTCAATGAAAAATAAACGATGAATAATGAACAAGGATCAATGATCAATGAAGAATGAACGATGAAAAAAGAATAAGGATCAACGATCATTGAACAATGAACGTTGAAGAATGAACAAGGGTGAATAATCAATGAACAATAAACGATGAAGAATGAACAAGGATCAATGATTATTGAAGAATAAACGATGAGTAATGAAAGAGGATGAATAAAGAATAAACGATAAAGAATGAACAAGGATAAATGATCAATGAACAATAAATGATGAACAATGAACTAGGATTAATGATAAATCAACAACGAAGAATTAACGATAAACAAGGATCAATGATCAATGAAGAATGAACGATGAACAATGAACAAGCATCAATGAACATTGAAGAATGAATGATAAAGAATGAACGAGGATCAATCATCAATAAAGAATGAACGAAGAAGAATGAAAGAGGATCAATGATCAATGAAGAAGGAACAATGAAGAAATAACAACGATCAATGATAAATGTAGAATGAACGATGAAGAATTAACAAGGATCAATGATCAATGAACAATAAATGATGAACAATGAATAAGGATTAATGATAAATGAAGAATGAAGAATTAACGATAAACAAGGATCAATGATCGTTGAAGAATGAAAGATTAAAAATGAACAAGGATCAATGATGCATGAACAATGAACGATGAACAATGAACAAGGATCAAGGATAAATGAACAATAAATGATGAACAATGAACATGGATTAATGATCAATGAACAATGAACAAGGAACTATGAATAAGGATCAATAATCATTGAAGAATGAACGATGAAGAATGGACAAGAATCAATGATCAATGAACAATGAACGATGAACATTAAATAAGGATCAATGATCAATGAACAATGAACGATGAAGAATGAACAAGGATCAATGATTATTGAACAATAAATGATGAAGAATGAACAAGGATGAATGATAAATCAGGAATGATTGATAAAGAATGAACAAGGAACAATGATCAATAAAGAATGAAAGAAGAAGAATGAAAGGATCAATGATCAATGAAGAATCAACGATGAAGAATTAACAACGATAAATGATAAATGAACAATGAACGATGAAGAATGAACAAGGATCAATGATTAATGAACAATAAACGATGAACAATGAACAAGGATTAATGATCAATTAACAATGAACAATGAAGAATGAACAAGGATCAATGATAATTGAACAATGAACGATGAAGAATGAATGAAGATTAATGATCAATGAACAATAAACGATGAAGAAAGAACCAGGAATAATGATCATTGAAGAATAAACGATGAAGAATGAACAAGGATCAATAAAGAATGAACGATGAATAATGAACAACCATCAATGATAAATGAAGAATGAACGTTGAAGAATGAACAAGGATCAATGATCAATGAACAATAAATGATGAACAATGCACAAGTATTAATGATAAATGAACAATGAAGAATGAACGATAAACATGGATCAATGATCATTGACGAACGATGAAGAATGAAGAAGGATCAATGATAAATGAATAATGAACGATGAACAATGAACAAGGATCAATGATCAATGAAGAATGAACGATGAAGATTAAACAATGATCAATGATCAATGAAGAATGAACGATGAAGAATGAACAAGGATGAATGATCAATAAAATATAATCGATCAACAAGTATTAATGATCAATGAACAAGGAACGATGAAGAAGAAACTAGGATTAATGATCAATAAAGAATGAACGATGAAGAATGAACAAGGATTAATGATAAGTGAAGAATGAACAAGGATCAATGATAAATGAAGAATGAACGATGACGAATGCACAAGAATAAATATTCAATGAAAAATAAACGATGAATAATGAACAAGGATCAATGATCAATGAAGAATGAACGATGAAAAAAGAATAAGGATCAACGATCATTGAACAATGAACGTTGAAGAATGAACAAGGGTGAATAATCAATGAACAATAAACGATGAAGAATGAACAAGGATCAATGATTATTGAAGAATAAACGATGAGTAATGAAAGAGGATGAATAAAGAATAAACGATAAAGAATGAACAAGGATAAATGATCAATGAACAATAAATGATGAACAATGAACTAGGATTAATGATAAATCAACAACGAAGAATTAACGATAAACAAGGATCAATGATCAATGAAGAATGAACGATGAACAATGAACAAGCATCAATGAACATTGAAGAATGAATGATAAAGAATGAACGAGGATCAATCATCAATAAAGAATGAACGAAGAAGAATGAAAGAGGATCAATGATCAATGAAGAAGGAACAATGAAGAAATAACAACGATCAATGATAAATGTAGAATGAACGATGAAGAATTAACAAGGATCAATGATCAATGAACAATAAATGATGAACAATGAATAAGGATTAATGATAAATGAAGAATGAAGAATTAACGATAAACAAGGATCAATGATCGTTGAAGAATGAAAGATTAAAAATGAACAAGGATCAATGATGCATGAACAATGAACGATGAACAATGAACAAGGATCAAGGATAAATGAACAATAAATGATGAACAATGAACATGGATTAATGATCAATGAACAATGAACAAGGAACTATGAATAAGGATCAATAATCATTGAAGAATGAACGATGAAGAATGGACAAGAATCAATGATCAATGAACAATGAACGATGAACATTAAATAAGGATCAATGATCAATGAACAATGAACGATGAAGAATGAACAAGGATCAATGATTATTGAACAATAAATGATGAAGAATGAACAAGGATGAATGATAAATCAGGAATGATTGATAAAGAATGAACAAGGAACAATGATCAATAAAGAATGAAAGAAGAAGAATGAAAGGATCAATGATCAATGAAGAATCAACGATGAAGAATTAACAACGATAAATGATAAATGAACAATGAACGATGAAGAATGAACAAGGATCAATGATTAATGAACAATAAACGATGAACAATGAACAAGGATTAATGATCAATTAACAATGAACAATGAAGAATGAACAAGGATCAATGATAATTGAACAATGAACGATGAAGAATGAATGAAGATTAATGATCAATGAACAATAAACGATGAAGAAAGAACCAGGAATAATGATCATTGAAGAATAAACGATGAAGAATGAACAAGGATCAATAAAGAAAGAACGATGAATAATGAACAACCATCAATGATAAATGAAGAATGAACGTTGAAGAATGAACAAGGATCAATGATCAATGAACAATAAATGATGAACAATGCACAAGTATTAATGATAAATGAACAATGAAGAATGAACGATAAACATGGATCAATGATCATTGACGAACGATGAAGAATGAAGAAGGATCAATGATCAATGAATAATGAACGATGAACAATGAACAAGGATCAATGATCAATGAAGAATGAACGATGAACATTAAACAAGGATCAATGATCAATGAAGGATGAACGATGAAGAATGAACAAGGATTAATGATCAATGAAGAATGAACAAGGATCAACGATCAATGAAGAATGAACGATGAAGAATGAACAAGGATGAATGATCAATAAAATATAATCGATCAAAGTATTAATGATCAATGAACAAGGAACGATGAAGAATAAACAAGGATTAATGATCAATAAAGAATGAACGATGAAAAATGAACAAGGATTAACATTAAGTGAAGAATGAACAAGGATTAATGATCAATGAAGAATGAACGATGACGAATGCACAAGACTAAATATTCAATGAAAAATAAATGATGAATAATGAACAAGGATCAATGATCAATGAAGAATGAACGATGAAAAAAGAATAAGGATCAACGATCATTGAACAAAGAACGATGAACAATGAACGATGAACAATGAACAAGGATCAAGGATAAATGAACAATAAATGATGAACAATGAACAAGGATTAATGATCAATGAACAATGAACAAGGAACTATGAATAAGGATCAATAATGATTGAAGAATGAACGATGAAGCATGGAAAAGAATCAATAATCAATGAACAATGAACAATGAACGATGAGCATTGAAAAAGGATCAATGATCAATGAACAATGAACGATGAAGAATGAACAAGGATCAATGATTATTGAACAATAAACGATGAAGAATGAATAAGGATCAATGATAAATGAAGAATGAATGATAAAGAATGAACAAGAAACAATGATCAATAAAGAATGAAAGAAGAAGAATGAAAGGATCAATGATCAATGAAGAATCAACGATGAAGAATTAACAACGATCAATGATAAATGAACAATGAATGATGAAGAATGAACAAGGATCAATGATTAATGAACAATAAACGATGAACAATTAACAAGGATTAATGATCAATGAACAATGAACAATGAAGAATGGACAAGGACCAATGATAATTGAACAATAAACGATGAAGAAAGAACAAGGAATAATGATCATTGAAGAATAAACGATGAAGAATGAACAAGGATCAATGAAGAATGAACGATGAATAATGAACAACCATCAATGATAAATGAAGAACGAACGTTGAAGTATGAACAAGGATCAATGATTAATGAACAATAAATGATGAACAATGCACAAGTATTAATGATAAATGAACAATGAAGAATGAACGATAAACATGAATCAATGATCATTGACGAACGATGACGAATGAACAAGGATCAATGATCAATGAATAATGAACGATGAACAATGAACAAGGATCAATGATCAATGAATAATGAACGATGAAGATTAAACAAGGATCAATGATCAATGAAGGATGAACGATGAAGAATGAACAAGGATTTATGATCAATGAAGAATGAACAAGGATCAACGATCAATGAAGAATGAACGATGAAGAATGAACAAGGATGAATGATCAATAAAATATAATCGATGAACAAGTATTAATGATCAATGAACAAGGAACAATGAAGAATAAACAAGGATTAATGATCAATAAAGAATGAACGATGAAGAATGAACAAGGATTAATGATCAGTGAAGAATGAACAAGGATCAATGATCAATGAAGAATGAACGATGAAGAATGCACAAGAATAAATGATCAATGAAAAATAAACGATGAATAATGAACAAGGATCAATGATCAATGAAGAAAGAACGATGAAAAATGAATAAGGATCAACGATCATTGAAAAATGAACGATGAAGAATGAACAAGGGTGAATGATAAATGAACAATAAACGATGAAAAATGAACAAGGATCAATGATCATTGAAGAATAAACGATGAGAAATGAACAAGGATCAATAAAGAATGAACGATAATGAATGAACAAGGATAAATGATCAATGAACAATAAATGATGAACAATGAACAAGGATTAATGATAAATCAACAACAAAGAATTAACGATAAACAAGGATCAATGATCTTTGAAGAATGAACAATTAAAAATGAACAAGGATAAATGATCCATGAAGAATGACGATGAACAATGAACAAGGATCAAGGATAAATGAACAATAAATGATGAATAATGAACAAGGATTAATGATCAATGAACAATGAACGATGAAGAATGAACAAGGATCAATTATCATTGAACAATAAAGGATGAAGAATGAACAAGTTCCTAGAAATTATGCATCGTTCAGAAGTAAACTTAACAGAGTTAACTTTGTCACAAAATTGAGAAATACTTAGCAAATTGTGTTTTAAATTCTCGACTAAAAATACATTGTCAATGGCATGGGAACATGACCTTCCAACCTTTCCTTTGGCAATTATTTCACCCTTCATATTGTCTCCGAAGGTTATTGTTCCCCCATCATAGGCTTCAAGGGAGAGAAATTTAGATTCTTCACCCGTCATGTGCTTGGAACACCCACTGTCGAGATACCATGAGTTGTTCCCCCTCACTTGAACCTGCAAAGAAACTTAATGGTTAGGTACAGGAACCCATTCATCCTTGGGTTCCTTGTCGACAATATTTGAATCACATTTCTTAATCCATATGCCTTCGACATAATTTTTATTTGCTTTGGTATGCTGTTCCCTCTTTATACATTGATGTTTTAGGTGTCCAATTTTACCACAAAAGGAACAGATTTTACTACTAGGGAGATCAACATAGACCTTTTTCTTTTTATCATTCTTAACATAACCTAGACCTTCTTTACTCTTTGTTTTAGCTTCTAGAATCCATTTGGGAATTTCATTGATTTTCCCTTTTCCTCTTGAGTTTATTTTATTTTTTAAATATTCATTTTCTATTTCATAGGATTCTAATTTTGATTTCAACTTTTGATATTCAGTGCTAACCATGTGAGTAGATATATTGTTTACATCTTTACTTAGTCCTAACAATTTATTTTGATTTATTTCAATATTAAGAAAAATAAATTCCTGTTTCAATTTTTCAATTGTCTCTTTCAAATCAATATTCTGATCTAGCAAATTAAAAAATCTTCTTTGTACATCTATCCTAAATGAATTTAGGTAAGACACATGATCCTTGCTTGAGTTAAGGTCTTTCTCGATTTGGAGACACTTGGTATTCTGTTTATCTAATTTCTCTTGTGTCTCCAAGAGCAACTTAATTAATTTATTCTTACTGAGATTAGATGGATGTTTAGGGAGTGAGCTAGAAGACATTACCTGTTTTTCTTTGGACTCTTCATCCTTGCTGTGATGAGATGCCATGAGGCACAGATTTGCAGTTTCTTCTTCCACTGAAGCTTCTGTTTCAGCCTCGCTTTCAGTATCACCCCAAGCTGCAATCATTGCCTTTCGAAAGTCAGTTTT
Source organism: Amaranthus tricolor (assembly GCF_026212465.1). NCBI lineage: Eukaryota > Viridiplantae > Streptophyta > Magnoliopsida > Caryophyllales > Amaranthaceae > Amaranthus > Amaranthus tricolor. The sequence continues at coordinate 6,952,233 of NC_080052.1, read as the reverse complement.
GAAGTTTCCCTTCTTATATTGTCTTCCAACTTCTCTTGCTTTTTCCTAGCCCTTTTAATTCTTCCATTGAGGGCAATCCTTGATGAAGTGATCAGTGCTCCCGCACTTGTGGCATTCAAAATTTGTCTTCAGGTTAGCTGTTCCCTTTTCTTTGTTGTTTCTTTGATTTCCATATCTGCTGTTCCTGAAGAATTTTTTAAATTTTCTTGCCAACATAGCAGTCTCCTCATCATCAGTTTCTGATTCTTCATGATCCTTTGCTGCTAAAGCCAGTCCTTTATTTCGGACACTGTCGGCTGTTCCCAAATGCAATTCATGGGTCATGAGAGAACCAACCAACTCTTCCAAATTGAACTTGGTGAAATCTTTCGATTCTTGAATGGCTGTGACCTTAGCTCTCCAACGTTTGTCTTGAGGAAGACTCCTAAGTATTTTCCTAACTTGTTCATCAACGGGAATGATCTTACCAAGAGAGACTAATTCATACGTGATATTTGTGAACCTAGTGAACATCTTTTGAATGTTCTCCCTAGGTTCCATGACGAATCTTTCATATTTGGACATCAGCAGGTCAATCTTGGATCGCTTCACTTCACTAGTACTTTCATGGGTAACTTCTAGCAGGTCCCAAATCTGCTTGGCAGTTTTGCAACCCATAATACGATTGTGCTCATTAGGACCAAGTCCACAGTGAAGTAATTTAATAGCAAGAGCGTTCATCTCCATCTTTTGAAAATCTTCTTTCTCGTATTCAGTGATTGGTTTTGGAATAGTTTCGTTGTTGGAGTTTATAGTTGTCACCTCAAAATCTCCAATTTCAATAACTCTCCATACTTGGTAATTTTCGGCCTCTATGAAGATTTCCATTCTATTTTTCCAGTAGGTATAGAATTTCCCATCAAACATGGGTGGCCTTTGCGTGGAGTAACCTTCTTCCATGCGTTCGTTCATCTTCAACATCTTGCCAGGGAACAGGATACTGCTCTCAGGGTTTCCTGATTAAAAGAGGAACAGGGCTCTGATACCAATTGTAGAAATGCTAATAGATGATCGAATGCAGCAAGAGGGGGGTGGTGAATTGTTGTGTATTAGGTTTAAGATTTTTGCCTCTAATTTTTGCAAAATTGTATCAAGTAAAGAACAAAAATTAAACTTTAAAAACGAAAAGAAAAATAATAAAAGGAGACAAAGATTTTACGTGGAAACCTTCTTGGCCTAATAAGAAGGAAAAACCACGACCCCCCGGGATTTCAAAATTCTCACTATGTTTTAGGCAATCAATTACAATTACATAAAACAAATGTGCTTCACTTGAAGCTTCTCTACTCTAGACCTATTTCTCTTCTCTTCTTTTCTCCTTCTCTTTCTCTTCTCACGCTTCTTTTGAAGCTTCTCTATTCCCCTAGACTTCCCTTAAGTCTAGTTACAACAAAAACACTCAATTACCCTTACAAGGCCAATTCTTAAGAAGATTAAAATTAAGTAGTTGCTCAAGAAAAATATGATGAATTAATTGGCATTAAAATAACTTTGAGTATTTTTCTTATTTTGATCTCACCTTAAGGACACTCTAAGATGGATATCGGTTGAGCGTAGCTTCCCTCGTTTATAAAGGGAACAGCCATCAGTGCACTCAACCCACGATTTCCATGTAGTGTACTCACCCCATGACTTCCATTTTACTTACTTGCTCCCAAAGAAAATTAGGAAGTTATTGAAAGTAGAGGTGGAAAATGACTGCGGCTCTCTTGTACGGTTAATAGTACATGAGTCACTAGGAAGATCCTAAATTATAGGAGACTTGTTCAAAGTAGAAAATAAATCTCTTGGGTGTCCGAATTTATAGGAGACTAATTCAAAGTGAGGAATAAGTCTTCTCCATATTTTTAGGCGTTTAAAAAAACTTTTTACCAATTAATAAATTAATTTAATTAAGCAACTAATTAAACTTTTAACCTTTTACATTAACTAAAAACAGAAAACGTAATTTTCGTAACTTCCAGTCAATGTCTTATTCAGACCTGTATCGTGGGGAACAGCGCACTGTCTCCATCTACAACTTTGTCAGGACTTTAACTCTAGGAACAGTAAACTGACTTCTAAAGCAATTGTCCAACTTCTTGGATATTTGAGACATGTACAACTTCCACGAACCAAGTCATAGGCTTCATCAACGATTAACAAAATCGGATATATACCTACAAAACAATCTCTAAAATATGTTTGTTTATTAAAAGTGAAATCATCATCAAAACCTAAGAGGCCAACAGAGGTAGAATTATGTTCTGGCATAACATATGGTGTGACTTAGTTGCTTTGAAACTGAAATTTCCTACACTCTATCTCATTTCACTTCAACAACATCACACAGTAGAGCATATGGGATTTTGACAACATGGTTCTTGGCAATGGTATCCAGAATGGAAAAGGGAACTTGGGAGTCAAATAGATTAAAATGGAAGTATAATTCAGATTTCGAATTCACAAGAAATTTTTTTTAGAATTGCTTATTTCACTTACATATTTCCTTCTAACACTTACATGTTCCCTGTGGTTCCTACTAAGAAGATTACTGATTTCATTGAGTTGAGGAGAGTACCTCCACGTGCTCAAATGAATATTTGGTTACTTGCACAAAGAAAGTTTAAAACTGACAATTAATCTCCTTTTATTGAATATTATATCACCAGAGGCAATAATGTGTCCACTGCGCTCAAAAGAAATTGAAACTACGTCACATCTGTTTTTCAGTCGTTATATGGTGTGGAAGGTGTGGAGCTCATGTTTATAATGGTGGGGTGTCTTCTTCGTTTTGCATTAGGAGGCTAATTCAAATACACTCCAATGAAAATCGATAGTCAATGGTAAATTTCGAAAGAATAAATGACATTCATTATTCTTTGCAATTATGGATTCCATTTGGTTTGCAAGAAACCAAGTTCAATTCGAGAATGTTTTCAATGAAAGTGATTTGGTGGATATTATTAAACGTAAAGTTGGAGATTGGATAAATGCTACAAAATCTACAAGTGTGTTTAAATTGGAAGAAGAGTAGGAAGATTCATGCTAAATATAGCTTTGTAATTCGTGTATGTATTTTAATATGCTTAAGGGTGTAATTTTAGTTTCCTAAGGTGTATTGAATGTGGGAAACTCATCTATTGTATCTTGGGCATTTGATTGCACAACATTTTTCAATTTCAATGACTTTTTCCCTACGACATTTTTATTGTCAGAGATTGTTTCATTTGTTTGATTTGCCTTTTATTATTAATAACATATATTTATCAAAAAAGAAAACTTCAACAATTTTCTGGGTTTCAATTTTGGATTTGATTGTTATAAAATTGCCTTTAACTTTGATATTTGTCTAGCTTCAATTTTCTCCACTTTTTATTTTCAATTTTGGTTCTAATAATAATAATAATAATAATAATATTCTTTTGTAAAGCCGTGTGAGAGCTTCGCAGTAGTTTCCAAGTGTTGTAACTGATCAGTCAACAGTTAGCAACCTGCACTGTGTGCCTCTTTGAGCAGTGTAACAGCCTTTGCCTCCCCAGATCATAACCCAGTGCTGCCTGCTACTTTTGTGCCTCTGACAGCCCAACCGAATGAGACACTCATCTCAATGATCTTTGCTGGTTTTGGTCTTTGTAGTTTGACCTTGTGCATAGGTATAGTGTATAGGTAGAATATTCTTTTGTAAAGCCGTGTAGTGGCACTTTCTTCGCTGCACATGAAAAGTGAGGTGGAGAAATCCTTTATAGAAGATGGGCTCCTTTTCACACTGATGTAATCTACGAGGAGACCTTTGGATATCTGGACTTTTACCCTGCATGTATTTTGTTTGTTTAGTGGTAATGGAAAATCGTTTGAAATCAAAAAAAAATTATAATAATAATTTAACTATTATTTATCATTAACAAAAATATCACAATAAAATTAGCTATATGAAACCAGATAAGATCAGATTAGATTAAACTAGACCATATTAGGTCAAAAAGTTTTACCATGCTTCAAAGTTTGTTGCTTTAGCTTTGGTGATTATTGAAGCGTAATTGTTTAGAAATCTCATGTTTGTGCTATCAATGTTACCAAAGCCTATATCACTAGTGTTAATCTATACGAATTGCATTGGCTATATCTTATATTGAAGTGTATGATGGTAAGTTTCGTCGTATTGTTCTTAGGCACATCCTTTGGTATAGTTTCTTGTAAATAGGATTATAACTCTTAATTACGTGAACACAAAGTTCGATTTGATTGTTTTTTCACCTACGCCAAGAGCAGGAATTGGATAGAACAAGCGCCGATTCATGATTACAATTGAGAATTGTTAATCGAACTAAAGGAGAGTGCCTAATTTACACTCGATTAACGTCACGCCTTAGATTTAATGTGGTCCAACTCTCTTCCATGTATGTAAATTACAAAGAATTAGTAACTAAGTATATTGCTTAAGACAATGGTGAGGGAGGTAGTCATCCATCTAGTCACAAGAATATTTTACAGATAAGGATAACTTAGCTATATAAGTTTGAAGTGTGGTTGATTCAAGTAGTTAAGATTGACACGTAAACTATGATAAACTTATGAGCATAAATGGACACAACCAAGGAAAGTTAGGAAATTAAATTGTGTTATTTGTTCAATGTGTATATCATATTCAAGTGGTCAAAAATTCAAATCTGCTAGATTATCAATTGGATGTCATTGTTTGTAAAGTATGTCATATTAAGTAGGGGTGTTGAAAAATAGAATACCGAGTCGACTAGGATCAGGAAATTTGGAGATTCAGTTTTTCGAATAATGGAAATCATGACCTGATTTTGATCTGAAAAATCAAATATCTGAAATTCGAATATTCGGTTTAATTCGAATAAAATAATGGATATTTTGAATTTTAAATTTTTTTTTTTTGGCTTTTTAAAAATATTTTGCGCTTTTTTAGACATAAAAATTTAAGCTCACTTCATTTTCTTTCTTTAATCAAGCTTATTTTTTTAGTGTTTGAAAACAATTCATTTTGGAGTATGGTTGAATCTTCAAAAGTCTAAATTAATAACAACAAATTAGTTATGTAACTTAGTTATAGTTGAAAATTATAAGTATTAGTAAATTTATCAACCTAAACACACTTTTTTGATAAAAATAATACACATTTTAAAAATAAATAACATAAAAAAAGTGGAAAATCAAATATCTAGATAACTGGTTTGGACAATATTTAGATTTATATTCGTTATTTAGTTTAAAAATCTGAAATCTCATCCATTATCTTGTTTCCAAAAATCACATCAATTATCTGGTTTTTAAATCGAAAAACGGATATTCTAGATCGGATGATTCGAATCAAATATTTTTGCCACCCCTAATACTAAGTGAGAGTTCTATCTGCAAAGACATTGACATTAATTTATGAGATGTTCTATTTAAAGTCAGATTTGTATTAGGCAAAAAAAAGTCTAAAAGTTACTAATAGGGGAGACTATTGGATAATTTAGTGCAATTTAAATATTTCATATACTATATGTACAATAGGACTAAACAAAGCATTTAAGCTAAGTGTTATGCTTAATCATATAAAGTAAGAACGAAAGGTAGCTAATAGTTCCTATAACAAGTTGTGCTTGTTCGAGCACTAGGTTGCTCGTTTGAGCACTTTGGTGCTCGTTCAAGCACCTTGGAGAATAGCTTTTCAGCTTAGGAGTATGCTCTTTCGAGAACTAACTACACTCAAACAAGCACTGTTGCACAATGTTTCTATTCGCGAATGAAAACTTCGTTCGTAAGCATGTAAAGTTTTGTTTAAACCAAATTTTTTCATCAGTCACTAGGCCCAAAATCACTGGAAAAAATCATGCATAAAGTCTATATATAAATGGAGTAACATACATGATGCATTACATATACTAAAGAGTTTCTCAATTCTTGCTATATATTTCTATCTACACTTGATCATATATAGTATTTTATAAGCTCTTTATGTAGTTTCTAATTTTATCATCTTCCTAACAAATATTCATTTAGGTAACTCAACATTTTATAGTTACTGTGTAATGTAATTGTTTGTATTTTATTGTGAATTTTCATTCATTCAAAAGTACTGTTGCAAGGATACATAAGAAACTAAAACTTTTCATACGCCTACAATCAATTGTAAAGATTTCAAACGACTTAAGTCTTGCAAACTAATTTTAAAGTTTTGTCCACTTGGTATTCCACAAGCAAGGAGTACATTATGATACTAAAATGGAATACAAGTACATACTTGTAATTAGTATTGTTTTATTTGCATTATTTTTAGTACACACATATGCCACATTAGCTAAACCATATTTTCTTTTTAATCTGTAAAACCATATTTTCTTTGCACAGCTAAAATAATTTTTTGATGTGTATACAACTAAAATCTAGTATTAACAAGTAATAAGTAGGAAAAAAAAAAAAACAATTTCAACCATTTAAAAAAAAAATTAAAAAAATTTCCCTCATAAAATATTCGCTAATACGTTAACTGAACTTGAGTAGTCAAACAAGAGAATGAAACTATAGTAATCAAAACTCAGCAGGTTCACAGGCCTTCCCTTTGAGGGCTATGGGCTTATAGTGTATACACTTGTATGCTTTATACTAAAGCAAGTCTTGTATAAGAATGAGACTAACTCATACGATCAATGTATTTTTCTAATTGACATCTTTAAGACATGACCGTCGATTAGTAAATGTAGAGCAGACTATCACCCAGGGCCGTAAATTTTCGAGGGCCCTAAAATTCTAATTTTATGTATAAGGTTGATATTAACCTGAATAGAATTTAGACATAATTTATATTTTTTGCTAAGTAATATGACTTATTATTATTTTTTTCTAGAGTTATTATTTTTTTTTTCTAAGTAATATATAAATATTTAGTGTGTTTCTTGATAACTATTCAGATATCAACAATAAAAACAATGTGTAATATATTATATTACACTTTAAGTATTTAAGGGTCTTTCTTCACTTTTTGCACCGGGGCCCATAAATGAACGGGATGACCTTACTTTAAGATTCTACATAATCACTTTAATAATAGAAACAGTCGTTTTAAGACCATATATAAGAAGGGATCACTTTAAACTATAAGTGATTACTTTAAAGTTATAATTTATTAATAATATAATAATAGTGATTAATTTAATATTATGAGTTATCTTTTTAGACTATAAAAGAGATTACTATTAAATTATAAGTGTGCATTTTAAAGCTATAATTGGTCACTTTAAAACTATAAATGTATATTGAGTTAATTTCAATAAAATATTTTCACCGTGAGACTATTTTATTTGAAAATTTGTTAATTTAATTCAATGTGTATACATGTAATAAAATAGTTGGGCTCAAAAGAACTATTATGGGCTGCAAAATGTTGTAAAATGTTACTTTATTTATTAAATACGCAATAAAATAAAGTTATAAGTTTGTAGAAGGAAACAAATGACATATGACAATCAAGAACATTGCTTATGTACACTACCGAGAACTCCGAGAAGCGGATCTTCAAACCCAAACAAAGTAACAAGAAGATTTTGTTGATCTTGATATTAATTCTAGGCGAGATGCTCTTTCCTAAAACATGATTTCCTCCCTACTTCGATGCTCGAGAATAAACCGGAAATATGTTCTGAGATACAAAGAATTACACTAAATTCCTAGCGCATGGAATCTAGAATGATGTAAGGAAAACTTAAATGGAAGAAGATACGAACAAATACAATTGAGGATTGCAAGTTCTCTATGTAAAGTGCTCGAGAAGAAAAGAAATCAGAAAAATGGATGTATCCGAAAAACACATAAACCTTCTATATTTATAGAATAGCTCACACCACTTCACGAAGCAACATGTTACTCCACGAAACACAAGATTGGTTCATGAACTAATGTCGTTTTTGAACCAAACCATCCCAATATTTATGGTTAATATAACCATAATTAACTGTTGGAAGTTATATTAAAACCAATAAAACGGATAAACTAACTTTGCAAAGGAAATCAACAAAACAGAAGGGAACTCACGAGCTACGAGTTGGGTCGCGAGCCGCAACTTGCAGTTCCACAAATCAGTAACTTTTTCTTTCCTTCCACGCGAGCTGCGAGTTGTTTCACGATCCGTGAACACTACTTTTTGCTAAAAACACAAACTTTTGCAACCTTGGGATATTATCAAATTAATTTATTTAACTTAATTTATTTAATTTAATTTTCGACGACCATTATACGCTTTAAATGACAACAATCCTTCCCCATTTAGAGTGTATAATCCTTTTATTCTTTTGCGATCCATAATCTCCAACCCATTTCATGCATCAATGCCAATGTCCTTCCGGATTGAATTGACACCTAGTACCACGCATCTTTACAATTGATCATATCCCTTAATGTCCTTTCGGATTGAATTAAGCAGATATATCCAACCTATTGAAGGAGTAATACCATGAAATAATTCATTGAACTCACATCTGTGACACGTTAAAGGCCATGTGTCCATATCTATTCATAAGTTCAATGAAATCATAAGTATGCCCCTAGATTTTGTTGAGGCGGCCAAACCTCGAACTTATATAGGTAGCTTCTCCTGATTACCATGATCTCGTGAATAAAGCACTCAATCTAGAGATATTCTAAACTCTAGAAATTGGAGACCTCGAGGGACTACTCTACTACCTCGTTATTTAACATCACGAACAAAGCAACTAAAGGGTCTCAAAATTGCTTCCAAACATCTGATGAGCGATCAATCCACATTGAATTCAAGTCTAGATGTTTCTTCTAGCATTGAATTGGGTTTCGCTCATGGTGTTGAAGATGGGCATAATAAACCAATTCCTTGAGCCGAAAACTCAAGGGAATTCCTACTCAAAGGCTTAGTAAACTGATCCACCATATTGAGTTTAGTATTAACATAGTCAACAGAAATGACCCTTCCCTTGATAAGATCATGCACAAGATTATCACTAGTGGAAAAAAACGTATTTGCTGCGGTTTTTTATATACACGGTAATAAATAGTAAAAAGAATTAGAAAAAAAAATCAAATGCTGCGGTTTCCATCTTGCCCGTAGCAGATAATCACTTGGACAACTTAAATGTTGTGGTTTTTAGCATGCCCATAACATTTAATGCAGCAGATAATCACTTGGACAACTTAAATGCTGCGATTTTTAGCAAGCCCGCAACATTTAATACTTTCAAAACGCGCCTTTTAACGTTAAAATGCAAAACCCTCTTCTGTTTCATTAAACATACATACGTTCATCTTCTTCAAAAAACCCAGCTCTTCTTCACGCTGCTACTTCTTGTTTCATAAACCCACGGCATAACAGTTACTTCTTGTTCACTCGAAAAACCCATTGAAACCCATTGAAACCCACGACATTTTCTTGTTCACTGCTACTTCTTATTGATAAACCCACAGCTGTAACTGTTCATAAACACGAAATTTAATACTTTGGTCTTGTTCATCTTCAAAACCCACAAAATTAAGGTATTTTTCTCTTTTTAATTTGTTAAACATTTAAGTTTTGCAAGATATTCATGAAAACACTCGAAACTAAGGGCAATTGTTTGTATACTAATTTTTTTTCTCTGTTTTTCGTTGTAGATAACATAACCCACGAAATCAAGGTAATTATATTTATTTTACTAATTTGCAAGTTCATATCTTTATTGTTTGACTTGTAATTTAGTAATTTAGTGCTAAAGATATCATTTTATTTTTGAATTTTACATTATTCAAGTTTATGTTATTAGTTTGTTAAATATTTGTGTAATTTGTTAAAAATGTGGTTTGTTGTTATACTTATGTCTTTAACTATTAGAATTAGAATATGATTTTATTTACAATGTAGTGCTTAATATTGAAGTATGAAGTATAGAATTAGAATATGAAGTATGTATATTTAGGGTTAAATAGATTTGGTATAAATAAGTATATATTTTTAGGGTTAAATATGTCTGTCATGAATAAGTAGATATGTTAAAAGTTGTGTATTAATTTTGTTTTGAATTAATTAATCACACTAATTAGGATGACAAAAGATCCTTCTTGGATGTATAGAAGCATTGAATCGTTAGAATTTATTGATTGCGTATTAAAATTTTGTAGTATTGCGGTTAAACATCAAGTTAGGACGGGGGAGTTGGCTTTTATTGCCCATGTGTCACTTGTGGCAATGTATCAAAGGTAGATAGTGTTGATATCCTTAGAGAGCACATACTTCGACGTGAGTTTAGGCCTCAATATCATGTTTGGGTTTGGCATGGTGAGGAGGGAGTTTACAAAGAGAAAAGTGTTGTTGAGGACGTCAATAATGTGGCTGATGTCAATGAGGATGTAGTAGATCATGTTGATGGGTATGAGACAGATGAAGAGAATGTCGATGAGGATGTGGATCGTGTTGATGAGATGATGGAGGGAGTCGAGGATGAGTTAGGAAAACGTCCTCGTGTTTTTGACTTGTTAACAGAGGCTTCTCAAAAGCCTTTGTACCCTAGATGTAGAAAGTTCACCAAACTAACAGCAGTGTTGACAATTTTCAACATTAAGTCAAAGTTCAATTGGAGTGACGCTAATTTAACAATGTTATTAGAAGCGTTAGGTGAGATGCTTCCTGAGGGAAATGAACTTCCAAAGTCGACATATTATGCCAAAAAGCTCATGTGTCCTTTTGGCTTAGAGTACCAGAAGATTCATGCGTGTCCGAATGATTGTGTGTTGTATCAGAATGAAAACGAGAACTTAGAATAGTGTCCTAGGTGTGGGTTATCGCGCTACAAGCGTAAAGGGGCTCGGGATGCTAAAGGGCCCCTCGCTAAGGTATTGTGGTATCTTCCAATAATACCTAGATTCAAGCGCTTGTTTTCTATAAAGAAAGATGCGTTAAATTTGAGGTGGCATGCAGATAGGGTGAAGAAAGGTCAATTGCTCACACATCCATCCGATTCTCCGGAGTGGAAGATTATTGATAGGTTGCATAACACTTTTGGGGATGAGGTTCGTAATTTAAGGCTCGGACTGTGTACGGAGGGAATGAACCCATTCGACAATCTTAGTTCTCAACATAGTACTTGGCCAGTACTGTTAGTGATCTATAATTTGCCACCTTGGTTGTGTATGAAGCGTAAGTACATTATGCTTTCGCTTTTTATCTCAGGTCCTAAACAACCTGGCAATGACATAGATGTATATCTTATACCTCTCGTTGAGAATTTGAGAAAGATGTGGGATGAAGGCATTTCCATGTTTGATGCATATGCTAATGAGGAGTTCACCTTGCGTGCAATGCTTTTATACACCGTTAATGATTTTCCGGCATATGGCAACTTATCGGGGTATAAGAACAAAGGGAAGAAAGCATGCCCAATATGTATCGATGACATGGAATCCACGTGGATTCCTAAGTGCAAACAGATATTCATGCACCATCGAAAGTTCCTCCCACGAGATCACCAATATCGTAAGAAGAAGAAGATGTTCAACGGGGAGGTTGAGGACCGTGTAGCTCGTCAACCGTTGACCGGTTATGAGGTTTATGAACAGGTTAAGGGTGTTGAGAATATATTTGGTAAAATAGGGCAAGTGCAAGGGGGTGAAGACCGATTATGGAAAAAACAATCAATCTTTTGGAAGCTTTCATATTGGAGAGATCTACAGGTTAGGCATTGTCTTGACGTTATGCATATAGAGAAAAATGTATGCGATGCCATACTTGGGACTCTCATGAACATTCCGGGTAAGACAAAGGAAGTTAGAGCCGTGCGAGATTGGTTTGAATGTAAGGGTCTTCGTCTGGAGTTGTGGGCACATGTTAAGGTGAGTAAGAAAAGAAATAGAGCTGATGAAGTTGGTGGAAGTAATAAGGGAAAGAGCGGTAAGAAGAAGATGAGTAATGACAAAGTTTATTTGCCTCCAGCTTGCTACACATTTTCCAAAGTAGAGAAGCGGAGATTTTGTGAGTCTTTTTATGGCATTAAGGTTCCGTCTAGGTACTCATCCAACATGAAGAGATTTGTGAGCCTAAATGGTGAGCTGAAGTTGGGAAGCATGAAATCTCACGATTGCCATGTAATGATGCAAGTGTTCTTACCAATTGCAATCCGTGGAATACTGCCAAAACATGTGAGATATGCTATTACTGAGCTATGTTCGTTCTTATACACAAATTTTGGTAAAGTTCTTGATCCCTTTAAACTTGATGCTCTTCAAGTCGACATGATTGTAACTTTATGCAAGTTTGAGATGTATTTTCCACCTTCTTTCTTTGACATAATGATTCATCTTATTTTCCATCTCGTTCGTGGGATCAAGCTTTTGGATCCAGTTTTTTTAAGGTGGTGTTATCCTTTTGAAAGACACATGAGTGTTTTACAAAACAAGGTGAGGAATCCAGCACAACCTGAGGGGAGTATGATTCAAGGCACTGTGAGCGATGAGATTAGTAACTTTATAGCCAAGTATTTAGCCATGGCAAAGCCTATTGGACTTCCCACCTCTCGACATGAAGGAAGGCTTAAGGGAAAAGGAACAATTGGCTCCAAATCGATCACACCTCCTCGAGACAGTCTTCTACAAGCACACTTGTATGTGTTGCATCATATTCCTGAAGTCCATCCTTTTTTGAGTGAGCATTTAGGTATATTGCGCACAAAATATCCTTGTAAATGGGATAGGGGATTGATGCAGTTGCATCACAAGACGTTTATTGATTGGTTTCATAATCGACTAATAAGTGAAGAACTCAAGGGTGTATCAGACATTGTTAAGTGGTTAGCTTCTGGTCCTCATGATGATTTCAACAAATATGAGGGTTACGATGTCAATGGCTTCACATTTTGGACTGAGGGTCAAGATAAAAAGTCATCTTATCTACAGAATAGTGGGGTTTCTATTTTGGCGTCATCTACATTTTATGCGAGTGCAAACGATCAAGCGCCAGTTGATGCTAAATTGGTGTACTACGGGCGGGTACATTAAATATGGGAGCTTGACTACTCTACTTTCACTATTGGTCTTTTCAAATGTAAGTGGGTAGATAATAATCGATGATGCATAAAACATGACGACCCTTGTACATTCATTCTTGTAGACTTAGCTCGTTTGCATGATGTGAGGAGCCATTCATACTAGCCACACAAGCCAAGCAAGTATTCTACATTGTAGACCCGTCTGATAAAAAATAGTCTATTATTGTACCGGGAAAAAGAAGTATCCTTGGTATAGGTGATGTTGAGGATGAGGAAGAATATGAAGCTTTTGAAGACTCCCCGCCCTTTATCAATCCAAAATCAGTGGATCAAGATGATGTAGATGTTGGTTATATGCGTGTAGATTACACGGAAGGAATAAATTTGAATTAAGTGATTCACAAGGTATGAATTTTAAGGTTTTTTAAAGTTTTTTGGCACTTTCGCGCATAAAGTACCTCAAACTTGGTTTGTTTTGCATGAAACTTTGCACCTAGCACTATTTGGTATATATTATTGTGTTGAACGTATTAGAATTGTAAATCATAGTCATATTCTTAATTTACTTGGTAAGTTGCGATTTTAAGGTTTTTTTAAGCTTTTTTGGCACTTTCGCGCATAAAGTAGCTCAAACTTGGTTTGTTTTGCATGAAACTTTGCACACAACACTATTTGGTATATATTATTGTGTTGAAGTGGTTAGAATTGCAAATCATAGTCATATTCTTAATATTACTTATTAAGTTGCGATTTTATGGTTTTTAAAAGTTTTTTGGGCACTTTCGCGCATAAAGTAGCTCAAACTTGGTTTGTTTTGCATGAAACTTTGCACACAACACTATTTGGTATATATTATTGTGTTGAATGTATTAGAATTGTAAATCATAGTCATATTCTTAATATTACTTGGTAAGTTGCGATTTTAAGGTTTTTAAAGCTTTTTTGGCACTTTAACACACAACACTATTTTGTTAGAATTGAATTTACGTTCCTATGTTCTAATATATTTCTATTCATACTCTTTCAGATACTGATATACAATGCAACTTTTCAGAGACGAAATTGTCCTAGAGATTAAGACCTCGGATAATGAGCATCATAGTTATGACACTGAAAAGGACCAAATTATTAGATACGAACGTATGGCTGAAGACGCTCCACCACTTAACAATGATTATGATACTGAAGACGCCGCACCAACAGATGCTCCCGCTACCACTAAGAAAAGAAAAGTGCGAGGTCCTACGAAAAACCTCAACATCACAGAACCCATGCATTTGGAATACAATGCATTGGGTCAACCTTGCGGAAAGTGGCGTAGGCAATATGGAAAACAAGTGGGCCTATGTATCCGCAAGATTTCCATATTGTACGCATGGAACGAGGTTCCAGAGGGTTTGAAGAACTCCCTATGGAATGATACTGTGGTAAGCAACTTTACTATTTTTATTCATTTAGTTTCATTTTAAAATTAATTTAATTGACACTAATAAATATAAAGATTCAGAGATTTCAAATCTAATCTAGTAACTGGCTGGATCACGAAGAAGCGTGCCCGTACGACCAAAAAGGTCAAAATGGGAAACAAAGGTGGAGATCAAGCACCTTCGAAGATGACTTACGAAATATGGGGTCACATATCAAAGAAAGAATGGGAGGCTATTGTTGCCAAAAGAACAACTCCCATTGAAGTTGTAAGTATTCCATATTATATTATAACTTTTGATTTGAATTTACTTCTTTTGATTCAATCATTAAACTAATATATGACATTTGATTTCTATTGATTAATTAGGAAAAACGTGGTAAAGCTTCTGAATCAGGAACCAAAAGGAAGTTTTACCATCGCTTGGGCACAAAAACGTACGATGAGGTTTGAAAAGAGTGAGTGGATGCAGGTTTATACCCCAATAAAAGTCCTGCCACACCTTCATCTACGACTACCTCCGCATCCTTGAATACTCCTGCTGGAGATCGGGTGCGAGATTGGTATTGCGGGCTTCATTCCCGAGATGCAAGTGGTAAATTTACCATTAATGATCCGGGAACGAAGAAGGTTGTTGATGCTGTGGTGAGTTTTGAAATTATTAAGTATATTCTTGATTTGTTTTGTATTTTTTGGCTTTGATTTACTTATACTAATTGTTATATATGTCACTTTTTATCTGAACAGATGGGCTGGAAGGAAAAAGAAGCTACGGGGGAGTTCACCTCAAGAGGCAATGTTGATGCATTGCATATGGTCTTAGAGAAAGACCATAGAGGGCGGGTAGTTGGAAAATGAGGCGTCCGCGTGGAGTTAAAGAAGGCACTCGGCAAAGAGTGTGTTGCTACTCAATCCCCAACGATG